>NC_090729.1:179382354-179389607 GCF_036898095.1 Palaemon carinicauda | reverse complement strand
TTGTAAACTACAAAATGCAATCATTTTACCGACATCCTATTACCATAGATGAGAGCTACGTGGATATATCATTATTATTATTATTACTATTATTATTATTAATTGCTAAGCTACAACCATAGTTGGAAAAGCAGGATGCTATAAGTCCAGGGGCTCCAACAGGGAAAATAGCCCAGTGAGAAAAAGGAAACAAGGAAAAATAGAATCTTTTAACAGCAGTATCAACAATAAAATAAATATCTCCTATCAATATAGGAGATCTTTATTTTCACAAAACAAGAGGAAGAGAAATAAGATAGAATAGTGTGCACGAGTGTACCCTCAAGCAAGAGAACTCTAACCCAAGACAGTGAAAGACCCTGGTAGAGTGGCTATGGCACTATCCAAGACTAGAAAACAATGGTTTGATTTTGGAGGGTCATCCTCGAAGAGCTTACCATAGCTAAAGTCTCTCTTCTACCCTTAGATGATATACACATTACTCATCAACATTACTATAGTAAATAAATAACATAAGGGTTAACAATCCCATTTCAAAGGTTGTTGTAAACTGAAATTGTAAAACCTTATAGGGTCATCCCCTTGAGGGCAAAGAGGCATATGGCGAGTAGGCCTATGTTAGAAGTACTCACTCCAGTTTTACTCTTTTCCTTTCCTGGCTTGATACATATCATACGTTTATCACGTAATTGTTATCCGTACACTCACAAACACATAATAAGGAAATACACAAACACACACGCGCACACACACACACACACACATATATATATATATATATATATACATACACTCCTTTCGGAGTGAGGTTACATTAACGTGGCAAAAGCGTCTGCGTATAGCCATGATCAGCAAGGCGATAAGACAAAAATCTCCCATCACCAATCCGCACTGGCTAGTGTGGTGAGGAAAACTGGCCAAATCCCAAACTATGACTTTGCATGTCTGAGACCTTTGTCCTGCATTAGTATAGGTTGCATTTGTTGTAATTGTTGTTTTATATATGTTGTATATGTGTATATATGTAAGTGTGCATGGATATATATATATATATATATATACATATATATATACATACATACATATATATATATATATATATATACACACGCATATGTACACTTCATCCTAAAGATGAAATTACCGAATGTTATAGACATCCCAACTATCAATAACCAATAAAACAAAGACTTAAAAAAAATCCGTATTAGCTTCCGGCATGGTTAAAACAGCTAAAAACTTGTGTCAAACCTCATTATTATTACAAGTTAAAGCACAAACCATGGACCCACTAGCTAATGCTATTACAGTGAACCAACATAAATACGCAACCTTCAAAGAAGATATAGTTTAGAATGCGTAATACGATCACAAACGCTTCCATTCCGCCTGAGCAGCTGTAGAACGTGAAATTCAATTATAAACGCCCACAAACACCAAACTGTGTCATTTATTTATTTTCTTCTTCTTCTTCTTCTTCTTCTTCTTCTTCTTCTTCTTCTTCTTCAGCTTTTTTCCAATTTGTATATGGAGTCGCTGTTTCTTATCAGCCTTCTCCACCTTCCTCTGTCCTCTACATCTTGTTCTCTTAGACCCTCTGCCATAATATCATTTAATAATTTATCTTTCCACCTGAACTTTGGCCTTCCCCCTCCTTCCTCTGACGTCCACCTGTCATTTATTTATATACACACAAATATACGCATACCATAATACGTGAAACGCAACTACATTCAAGTCTATACAAACTGAAAAAACAAATGTGAAACGTAGCATCTTTCAAGTCTACACACATTGAAAAGAAAATGCGAAACGTAACATCATTCAAGTCTACACACTTTGACATACGAATGTAAAACATAACATTATTCAAATCTATACACACTGAAAAATGAACGTCGTGGAAATAAAAGTAGACAATGACTGCAGAATATCTACAACATTTATGTAATTCAGAAGTATAAGCACAAACAACCAAGAAGGACAAGCAGCACAAGGAGGTTCCCACAAGTGAAAATATACGAAACGGGGAAAAAATGAAAAAATGGGAAAGGAAAAAATGCATAAAATATTACACCTGTGAGGGATCAGACCATGAAGGAAAGGGGCCGACCTTTCAAAGAGAGAGGGCCATACTCAGGAGATCAAAAGGGGAACCTTCATGTGGAGAGAGAGAGAGAGAGAGAGAGAGAGAGAGAGAGAGAGCATTATCCAGGTAAATGGTGATCCCATAAACTGAAATTCGGAGACTGGAGGCAAAATGACAAGCACAAATTGAGAGAGAGAGAGAGAGAGAGAGAGAGAGAGAGAGAGAGTTGTAATGTACAGTATGTCATATTTTTATGTTTTATTGAGAAAGAACTAAATTTTATTTTGATGATCTTTTTGGAGAGAGAGAGAGAGAGAGAGAGAGAGAGAGAGAGAGAGAGAGAGATTGTAATGTACGGTATGTCATATTTTTGTTTTATTGAGACAGAATCAACTATTTTTCTGTTGAGGATCTTTGGGAGAGAGAGAGAGAGAGAGAGAGAGAGAGAGAGAGAGAAACGAAAGAACACAGACATGATGCTTAAATTTATGAGAAAACCCTAACAATAAAAGGAAGAGAAGACAGACATGCAATAAAGAGAATGGGGGACAACAGAGATTCTGGAAGGGAGGGCGGAGATACGGAAATGCTGCCGAAGGGCGTGATAAAGCAGATGAAATTTCTTTTGAAGTTCCTGGCGGGGTAACACCCTGAAGGCGAGGGACCGCAGTTTCTCAAAATTGGACGGGGCGGACCGAAAGCTAAAAAACAATATTCTGCTATCAAACGGAGTAAAAAAACAATATATATTATTCTGCTATTAAATGGAGTTGGAAGTGTTAAAAATAGTATTCTGCTATCAAATGGAGTAAAACTAAAAAAAATATTCTGCTATCAAATGGAGTAAAAATATATACATATATATATATATATATATATATATGTATATATATATATATATATATATTATTCTGCTATTAAATAGAGTTGAAAGTGCTAAAAATAGTATTCTGCTATCAAATGGAGTAAATAACTAAAAACAATATTCTGCTATCAAACGGAATAAAAAAATAAAAATATTATTCTGCTATTAAATGGAGTTGAAAGTGCTAAAAATTGTATTCTGCTATCAAATGGAGTAAATAACTAGAAAAAAATATTCTGCTATCAAATGAAGTAAAAAAAAAAAGCTAAAAATAGTATTCTGCTATCAAATGGAGTAAATAACTAGAAAAAATATTCTGCTATCAAATGAAGTAAAAAAAAAAAAAGCTAAAAATAGTATTCTGCTATCAAATGGAGTAAGAAAATAAAAAAAAAAATGTTCTGCTAGCAAATGGAGTAAAAAACTAAAAACAATAATCTGCTATTAACTGGATTAAAAAACTAAAAACAATAATCTGCTATTAACTGGATTAAAAAAAGCTAAACAATATATTTTGCTATCAAATGTAGTAAAAAACTAAAAACAATATTCTGCTATTAAATGGAGTGAAAAAAAAATAAAAATAGTATTCTTCTCTCAAATGGAATAAAAAGCTAAATCAATATTCTACTATCAAATAGGAAAAAATTGAAGCAAAGGAGAAAAATCAATGTCGTCATAACCTCGCTTCATCATTTTCTTGTCGAATTGAACTCGTTTTAGTGGTAAGATATCATAAACATTTTCATTGGGTATTACAAATACCAGTGAATACCAGTGCACCTTTGCAAGCGTATCAAATTCGTTTCCGTTGTATCTTTTTCATAAAATTATAGAAAATGGTAAAAATAACCTTAGAATGTCCAATTTCAGGGGCGGATTTATTAAGTAATTATGTACGAGAAAAATAATTGCAGATCTTCATGTTCTATCCATTTGCATTCATATTGAAATGAGACATAAGAAAAATTTACTTTTAATCTTTTGTAATTTCAAGTAACTTTTTGCTGTTGCTCCTTTAAACTTACATTACTGAAATGTTCTAAACTGTAATTCAATCACGCTGGACGAAAAACTAACCGAAAAAGAAAAATAACAAGCTCTTTTTGCATAGCTCAGATCTCTGTTAAAAAAATGAAATGAATATATTCAAGCAATCAATTACTCTCTGGAATTAATATATTTGAAATATTGAATTGATTTGCTCTCTCTCTCTCTCTCTCTCTCTCTCTCTCTCCTCTCTCTCTCTCTCTCTCTAACACGCACAGACAAGCACCATCAATATATTGATAATTAGTTTTAAAATCTCTCTCTCTCTCTCTCTCTCTCTCTCTCTCTCTCACACACACACACACACACATTAAATATAACAACTATTATCAAAATCACTCTCTCGCTAACACCCACACAGACAAGCACTATAAAAATATTAATAACTAGTTTAAGAATCTCTCTCTCTCTCTCTCTCTCTCTCTCTCTCTCTCTCTCTCTCTCTCATTACATCCTATCATCAAGCGCACCAATTCCCAGATGGTTAATACACTTTAATTGAACAGGATTTCTGCTAAAAAAAAGTTTCTGATGACTGTATACCATCTGGGTACAAAGAGAGAGAGAGAGAGAGAGAGAGAGAGAGAGAGAGAGAGAGTTATACGCATGCGCACATTGTATAAATAGAAATGGAAATCCAGCTTCATCCTGACAAATGATCACCTTGATGCAATAAATCTAAGCATTTGCAAACTTCATGTGCATTTTACTCGGCATCCTGATCCCTGCATAATAAAACGATCAATGGAACAGAGAGAGAGAGAGAGAGGAGAGAGAGAGAGAGAGTCTTAAACTAATTATTGTTTTATAGTGCTTCTGTGTGGGTGTTAGAGAGAGAGAGAGAGAGAGAGAGAGAGAGAGAGTTCTAAACTAATTATTGTTTTATAGTGCTTGTCTGTGTGGGTGTTAGAGAGAGAGAGAGAGAGAGAGAGAGAGAGAGAGAGTTTTAAACTATTTATTGTTTTATAGTGCTTGTCTGTGTGGGGTGTTAGAGAGAGAGAGAGAGAGAGAGAGAGAGAGAGAGTTTTAAACTAATTATTGTTTTATAGTGCTTGTCTGTGTGGGTGTTAGAGAGAGAGAGAGAGAGAGAGAGAGGAGAGAGAGAGAGAGTGTGTGTGTGTGTGTTTCTTAAACTAATTATTGTTTTATAGTGCTTGTCTGTGTGGGTGTTAGAGAGAGAGAGAGAGAGAGAGAGAGAGGAGAGAGAGAGAGACCATGGGTACATAGTCCTTAAATGATATCCATACGTAAATCTCGTTAGATTTTGAAATCAAAGTGCTTAGAAGGCTTCGGTCTTCCATCTTTTCGCTACATTGTTGATTCTAAAAACTTCCATAAATTAAACAAAAAGTACCTTCGTCTTATCAAAGCAAGGGGAAAATGATAGGAGCCAAGATTTGGGTAGATAAAGTAGCATCCGACAATATTTTTGTTGTTGTTCTACATCAAGATGGCAACACGTGCTCTTGCTCTTAAAGTGAGAGGAGAGAGAGAGAGAGAGAGAGAGAGAGAGAGAGAGAGAGTGTGTGTGTTTCTTAAACTAATTATTGTTTTATAGTGCTTGTCTGTGTGGGTGTTAGAGAGAGAGAGAGAGAGAGAGAGAGAGAGAGAGATAACGGACTTCAATTACCAAAGCTTTTGTTCAGTGAGGTTTCTTTGAATTAAACGAGTTATATTTAAACCATGAATTGAACTTTTTATATAAATCACAAGTACTTTAACAGCTAGGACAAAAACTGAAATAGTAATAACTCCAATAACAACATTAACAAGTACAGATTAGACTTCAGTGGCTGTTCCTTTATTTCCTTACAGACACAGAGAAGCCTAAACCAACAGATGCTTTCGAAATGAATAAATTATACCAATATATGTCTCGTTAAACCCTAAGACTTGGGTTGTGTGTAATATATCAACACATAAGCTTCAGGAGTTTGATTATTAAGGATTGCCTCCTGCAATGCGAACAACAATGCAATTGATATCATTAATTAATAATCGGTTTGGCTCACACGATGTAGGATGCTATGCCCCTCCAGGAGGTAGAACACAATGGGATTCCACGGGTTTACGTCAAGTACAGTTCTGGCAACTCTCTCTCTCTCTCTCTCTCCTCTCTCTCTCTCTCTCTCTCTCCCCCCGAGGCTAATATTCCATTCTTGAACCAAACAAGGGGGGGGGGGGGGGCAATAAACAAGTCACCTAAAATATAATACGGCACTCTACTTGATCAGCGAATTATGTACATAATTATTAGTTGACCGTTGCAGGTCACAGCAAAGAAAGGAAAAAAAAATTATCTATATATACAGTGTATATATATATATATATATATATATTCTGTATATATATAATTGATTTTTCCGTCTGATCCCTTCGACTTTATATATGTGTGTTGTATATATATATATATATATATATATGCCAATCTATATGCATTTATATACATGTATGTATGTATGTATATATATATATATATATAATATAAAATGAGAGTAACCTTTACGATCATATATGAAATAATATGACAATATTGTACGCAGCATTAACCAAATGCATACTATCTACCAATGACGTCAAAACAACCTGTTTTCTTCATAAAACAAAACAAAAAATGAGCAACATAAACAGCACAAGTCATTTCACAGCAAGAGAAAATTTATTGCAGGTAAAGCCTAAAGCAGGATGAAAGGCATATTGTCAACATGGAATAAAGAAATGCGACCTTCTGTCCCAAGAGAAAAAGGACGATAATGGCTTGTCCTCCTTGGCTGGACGCTGAATGAAAGCATATAAATGTCCATCTCCTTGACAATGGCGATTCTTTGGCCTTTCCTATGGCCGAGAGAATAATAAGAGAGGAAATATCATCAACGAAGTGCCTATATGGAGAGAGAGAGAGAGAGAGAGAGAGAGAGAGAGAGAGAGAGAGAGAGAGAGAGGGGGGGGGGGGGAGGGGTATGGCAGAAACTGAAAAGATATAAAAATGTTTGTGTATTTATTGTTATCTTTATACACATTCATACAAACATATATATAATACATGTATATGTATACACACACAGCATAAATATATATATATATATATATATATATAATGCAACTTTTCCTATTCTCCGAAAACTGAGACAAGATTAATCTTCTTCAATAATGGAGGAACATTCCTGGGATCTTGCAAACTCAGGGAAGGGAGGGGGGCGGGGCGGATTTTAGTGCATTTATCGCCATCAATATGTATATCAAAGAGAG
>NC_090729.1:179354854-179374854 GCF_036898095.1 Palaemon carinicauda | reverse complement strand
TCTTCTTCTTGGGACAATGAAAAGGAAATTGAAAATTACCTGGTAAAAGGAAGTGGGGTAGGGTCCAAAGACCTCTCTGGATTTAAATTACTATACCGAATGTTGATTCAGCGTTCAGTTGCATTATAATTAAATTATATATCATAAAATGGGTTGGAACAAAAATAATCAACAATACTATAAATAAAAGAGAATTTTATGATAATTCTTTTTTAAATGTAATCAAATGACCCCTTATTATCAGTAGCCAACTGGTTATTACATTTCAATGGATTTAGGTCTGGCTATACGAGACAAATTAAAAAAGAAACTTTTAACAATAATCACTGCTGACAATATAAACATTATGAAAAAACCCTCTGACTTTATTCACCCCGGGTGTTCACCTAATCACATCTAATCAACCCCACAGAACGAGGTTAGAGGTTGTGCCCCGTTCAAACCAACAGCGGCACCTTTCCAAAAGCATCTTCAACAACATTCAGTTTACAAAACAATTTGTGTACACAACTCGATGTTCTTTCACGAGTTCCTTGGAATTCGAGGTATATCCACGACTGAACGCGAATGTTACAACGAAAGGCGCGTTGTGATACAGAACAATCCCTGTCAAAGTAAATTTACCACTTTCACAAAAGACAGGCACGAGTAGAGAGTGTCTACACGGTACAACCGACATCAACAGAAGCAGACCTGACACTGATGCAGACGACAGCTCTACACTCCCGCCAAACACCTTGGCGAAGACAGAGCCATCTAGCGAGACCAATTGCAGTTAGTGTCGCTACCAGGTACTTGACGCCTGAACGCGATATAAGCAAAAGCGCTTAGCAACAACACTGTTTTCAACTATTTTTACACTGAAATCATTTACACAAACACCCTTGGCGCATGGGCAATAGTATGGATAGTTTTAAAAAACCAGGGTTATATCAGAATGATAACATCCAATTTATCGTAATACTTAAATCCACAAAATACACATTAATACATACAACTATATACAGACATATATACTGTATATATACTGTATAATATATATATATATATATATATATACATATATATATATATATATATATATATATATATATATATATATATGTGTGTGTGTGTGTGTTAGAGAGAGAGAGAGAGGAGAGAGAGAGAGAGAGGAGAGAGAGAGAGAATTTGCTTCTGATGCATATATGAGCATTAGTCCCAATGATTTATCCATTTATTAAAATCTTTATATTTTGGATGAATTCACCTCTAAAAGCGTTTTAATATAAATCAGTAATAAATATAAACACCATTGCCCTTTTAAGGTTAAAATTCAGACTCACTTAAGCTAATAAAACAGGGTTAGAGGATCACGAGGTAAACTCCGTCATTCTGGTGTTCGTAAGTTCGAACCCTTAATTGGAAATAAGCGGATTATTTTTTTCTTTGAATTAAAAAGGCTGCAGTAATAAATAAATATAAAAATAGTTATAAATCATGAAAATTAAGAGAGCATTGTGGATAACAATAAAGCATATATCTGGAGGAAGGGACCTGAATATTTTATACATACCTCCAGTAGAGCCATACACATAAGTATGCATATTAAAAAACACACACACACTCACACATTTACTACACACACACACACACACACGCACACACACACACACACATATATATATATATATATATATTACACACACATATAGATATATATATATATATATATATAAATATATGTATATATATATAATATATATATATATGAATAGAAAAAAATAAATGTTATGTAATAACGCTTACACCTTTTCATGACTAAGCTTGGACAAGTTTACAGAGAGAGAGAGAGAGAGAGAGAGAGAGAGAGAGGAGGAGATCGTGGAACCAATTAATTATATTCTCAAGACAACAATGCAAAGGGAACACTAAACACGAAGCAATTAGCGCATGGTGGGTGTAATCTAATTAAAAGTACCATCTCATTAGAGGCAAAAACTACACTTTACAATATTACTTTTTCTTATCAGTCGTTTGGGTTTTCCAATCATCGCTTTGTAATCGCCTAAGTCAAAGTTTCAACAAATACTTAACCAATTTGGGTAGTACCATAGCCCTTGTACCATGGCCTTCCACTGTCTTGGAGTAGAGTTCTTTTGCTTGAGGTTACACTCTGGCACACTATTCTATCTTACTTCTCTTCCACTTGTTTTGTTCAAGTTTTATAGTTTATATAGAAAATATTTATTTTAATGTTACTGTTCTTAAAATAGTTTATTTTTCCTTGTTTCCTGTCCTCACTGGGCTATTTTCCGTTGGAGCCCCTGGCCATATAGCATCCTGCTTTTCCAACAAGGGTTGTAGCTTAGGATAATAATAATAATAATAATAATAATAATAATAATAATAATAATAATAATAATAATAATTGTTGCACAAGATTGTTAAAAAAATAATAAAGAAAAAGAAAAAACTGGGACATTCGAGATAAATGTTGCTATACGAATTAAATTAAGAAAGGAATCCTTTCGTTAAAATTTAACATTCCTTTTAATTATAATCTAAGGTTCTCTAAATTTTGAAAAGTTTCACCTCTTCGTTTTAAATTCTTATAATTATTTTTAATTTCTTAAGTAAATACTGTAATTCCAACATAATTGCTTATAATCTTTATAGAACCTCATATATTAAAGGAATTGTGATTGTAAACTTATTTTAAACAATAATCACTTGATAAAGACATAGTTTTGTAGAAACAGTGTTGTCGTGAATAAAATATAAACCCATTGATGCCACTAAGGCAATCGTCTTGAATGAAAATCATATATATATATATATATATATATACACACACACACACACATACATATATATATATATATATATATATAGGGAGTTAAATGGCAGGACAGGATTAGAAATGAAACTATAAGAGATATTACTCGAGTGCCATATGTGGATGAGATCATGATTAGGGATAAATGGAGATGGTTTGGTCATGCTCTTCGTACTCCCCAAGAGAGATTCGTTCACCAAACTTTCAACTAGGCTCCACAATGCACTAAAAGAGTTGGAAGACCTAGACTTACATGCCTGAGGACTATGAAGCGCGAAGTTGGAGATGATGAATGGAGAAGTATTAAATTAAAATCTTAAGATAGAGACGACTGGCGAAATCTAACCGAGGCCCTTTGCGTCAATAGGCGTATGAGGAGATGATGATGATATAAAACTTTCATACCATATATAAATAAACACTCAATATTCAGCATCAAAACCAGTAAAATAGCCACTATCATCATCTTTATCCCTTCTAATATCATAATTACAAATGCGAAAATTATATAGCTATGAGTAACAATAACGATAACATCTTGATTAAAAAAAACGCAGAAAATTTAAAAATCAACAGAAAACGTCATTAGACAGAACGAACGCCTCCGGGTGGAAAGTTGCCATAAATAGCCTTCAAGGTTCCCATTGATAAGCTTTACTGTAATGCGATTACCTCTGACACTTACCAATGGTAACATTAATGGCACTTTCTTGATCATGCAATTCCTTGCCCTTTTTTAAACAAACCGAGATTAATTATATGCTAGGAAGACTTTCATATTTCGTGATAAAGTATATGTAGTTTGTTTTATATTCAAATACTTGGTAGGAAGTAGGTTGGCTGGCACCAGCCACCCGTTGAGATACTACCGCTAGAGATATGGGGTCTTTTGACTGGTCAGACAGTACTACATTGGATTCTTCTCTCTGGTTACGGTTCATGTTCCCTCTCCTACACACAAACACACACCGAATAGTCTGGCCTATTCTTTACATATTCTCCTCTGTCCTCATACACCTGACAACACTGAGATTACCAAACAATTTTTATTCACCCAAGGGGTTAACTACTGCACTGTAATTGTCCAGTGGCTACTTTCTTCTTGGCAATGGTAGAAGAGACTCTTTAGCAATGGTAAGCAGCTCTTCTAGGAGAAGGACACTCCAAAATCAAACCATTGTTCTCTAGTCTTGGGTAGTGCCATAGCCTCTGTACAATGGCCTTCCACTGTCTTGGGCTAGAGTTCTTTCATTTGAGGGTACACTCGGGCACACTATTCTGTCTTATTTCTCTTCATGTTGTGTTAATGTTTTGTTAGTTTATATAGGAGATATTTATTTCAATGTTGTTACTCTTCTTAAAATATTTCATTTTTCCTTGTTTCCTTTCCTCACTGGGCTATATTCCCTGTTGGAGCCCTTTGGCTTATAGCATCCTGCTTTTCCAACTAGGGTTGTAGCTTAGCAAGTAATAATAATAATAATAATAATAATAATAATAATAATGATAATAATAATAATAAGCGACCCGTCAAAAATGACGGCTAAATATTTAGATAGGTATGCACACACAGATATATATATTGCCAAACATTTTCTCTATTATATAGGGGAGATAAAGCATTTCGAGCAGTCAAGAGATCTTTGACCGAGGCTTCCACGTGAGAGATTAAACAATAATTTATATATTTCCGTTTGGCAAGCTTAGAAGTCGGTAAATTCTATACAATAGCTCCGCCACTAATAACTTTAATATTTTTTTTATTATCCTTTTTTTATGATGAATTACTTAGTGCTTTATCTAAAGCTGACTTTTTTTTTTTACCCTATTTGTTAACCTTTCCAATAGAAGTTTTCAAGCAAAATTCATGTCAAACTAGAATTATCAGTGTCTTTTATACTTTTTCTATTAAGATAACCAACTTAGTAACTTTTCTGTATGAAGATAATCAACTTATTATGTTTTTAAAAGGCGGCCACGAAAATCGACCTGAAAATAAACTTAAAACATGCTGTAACATTTTCATAAAAACATAATAAACGTCAATGAAAAGCCAATGAAATTTTAACATGTCTTCCTCCTAAATAGGGAGTAATAAATACGCTAAAATACTACGTATTTCAGCGTGACTTTTATGTTCCAAACTGCAGCGGTAATGCTTTACTGTAAAAAAGTTATTCCAGGCGAAACCGCTACTTATGATTTCCCCCCAAGTGGACTTATATTGCGCGTCTTTTAGACAGCTTTCGGATGTTTATTAGCTTTTATAGAACGCCCGCAATGATCCAGAAATTCTAAAATCTTCACCCATGAGCATTTTTCCGAGTGCAATTCCTACCTCCACGCCCCTCTCCCCCACTCGGATTCTCACCCAACCACCCCCCACACCACATTTTCTGATATACATCCTCCTTTTCATGATTTTTCCATTTATTCCAGCACGGTCCTCATTCTATATCATCCATTTCTTTTTTCCTTTTTATCCTTTATTCTCACTTATTAATGGACTATCTCATTATTTTCGTCACTATTTTTTTTCCTTTTTTTTTCTACTAAGAAGATTCTTCCTTCCCAACAATTAATTTTGCTTGAAGATCTTTGCTTTAAGATCAGGTAGAAAATGAAATTTTGATTGCTGCTTTCCATCTATAAAAAGATTTGTCGAAACAGATCCGCACACATTATAGCATCATCTCCTTCTACGTATATTGGCGCAAAGGGCCTCAAAAATTCTCTTTCCATAAACTAACTAAATCTATCGAGGATTCATTGGCTAGATTCATCAAAGGATAGCCAGTTCCTTGTGATGCGCAGTGCCTAACTAACTAAGGTAAGTGACTCCTACCGGTCCATACTAATTCCAATAAGATTATCAGGCAGGAATCGCCTTGAACCCAATCCGTCACCCCGCTGCCTGTGAATTCACCAAGACTTAGGGGGGGGATGTCTTCCACAACCAAAGTTCTCGTTACTCCACCAGGTTGCTCATCCGCTTATATAACCGTTGGCAAACATGGATTGCTAAGATATACAGTCTAGCCCAGTAACACTACAGTATATATATATATATATATATATATATATAATGAAGACCTTATATCAAGATTTACACCACCAAATAATGAAAATAACAAAAATAAATGAGGAATAAAATAAGAAATTAAGGAGATATCCCAATAATAGGTTGAGAAAAAGACTTGCACTTCCTTCATTCTTCCATAATATCCTCAACACTTTTACTCCATCGACCAACGACTGCATTTTCTCACAGAGGTCCTATCCATTTCCGTTCTATATTCCACAGTAATCTGTTCTTTAACCACTGTTTCCGCAATTTATTCTCTGAATTCCTTACTCTCCTTATCAATTTTCTTTTTACATGTTATCTATTACCTCTCACCTTCTTCTTCGCCACATTATCATCCAGTACTTCTTCACACATCCTTTCCTTTTCTATTACAATTGTACATCAAATTATTCCTTTTTTTCACTAAATGGCTCATTTCCTCAGCCCACCAATCATGGCTCTTCTGCCCTCCAACCTTTTTAAACCTAAATACACTTCCTGCTGCCCCTATGACCCCCTACTGAGTTTGTGCGTTCTTTATGCATTCTTTCAACCTCACTAAGAAAATATATAAATTCCCCATTTGTTTAAGCCAGCACTCTTCGTCCCAAATCAAATCCTGTGTCATATTTACCTCCGCCAACGAAGATGGAAGGAGGTTATGTTTTCACCCCTGTTCGTGTGTTATTTTGTGTATGTGTGAGTGTTTGTTTGTGAACAGCTTCCTGGCCACAATTTTAATCGTAATGAAACTTGCAGGGATTAAGTGGTATGTCAAAAGCTGGAAATTATTAAATTTAGGAAGGTCAAAATCAAAGGTCAAGGTCACAGTCAAGCAAAATGTTCAATTCAAGTAATCAGCCATAAGTTTGGACATCATTGTGACAGAGACTTCAAGCTTGGTTCATATTTGTGTATGAAAATCCACGTCAATTAATACACGTTAAGGTCAAAGATCACCACGTCAATTAATACATAAGGTCAAAGGTCAAGGTCAAGCAAAAGGCTGAGAAATATGCTACCACGGCGGAGGTCTGCGCTCTACTGAGTGCCCCTCTAGTTCTATTTCTTACCTTCTCCAACAAAATCCTAACATGCACCTTCAGAGGTAAACTATAGTCCATTTCTTTTATCGAGGCAGATT
Organism: Palaemon carinicauda; assembly: GCF_036898095.1. Classification (NCBI taxonomy): domain Eukaryota; kingdom Metazoa; phylum Arthropoda; class Malacostraca; order Decapoda; family Palaemonidae; genus Palaemon; species Palaemon carinicauda. The sequence continues at coordinate 179,367,825 of NC_090729.1, read as the reverse complement.
TGCACCGACTCGCAGCGGTGCCCTTTTAGCTCGGAAAAGTTTCCTGATCGCTGATTGGTTAGAATTATCTCGTCCAACCAATCAGCGATCAGGAAAACTTTTCCGAGCTAAAAGGGCACCGCTGTGAGTCGGTGCAAATCTGCATCGCTAAAAGAAATTGACTATACATCAAGCAATGCCCCAGTAATACAGTTTCCTTTACCACCTTTACCTTTGCAAACGAATAATTCTCACCCATACCTTCGGTAACTTTCCCTTATCCATATGTACGCTTGAGGGCACTCAGTAGAGAGCATACCTTCGTCATGCCAAGCAGTCTTATTCTGCTCTTAACTCCAATTGCGTACTTGTAATGCGATGTATTTTCTTCAAAATCTAATGGATTTGTCCTTGAATCATACCCCACATATGCACCAGGTTTTGTTAAAATTGGTTTTGTAGTTGTTGCGTAATGTTCACAAACAAAAAATTGACCAAAAAAAAATTTGCCATTTACTAAAATTGCGATTATTTTCAAAGTACTGCTGCGTACTTGTAACTTGATGTACTTTATCCAAAACGTTACAGATTCATTCTTGGGTCATACCCAACATAACTACCATGTTTGGTTAAAATCGGTACAGTATTTCGTAAATAAAGTTGTTCACATTAAAAAAAAAAATAAATAAATAAATAAATAAACGACGAAAGGGGTGAATACATCCCCTTCGCAAAATCTTCGCCTTTGACGAAGGCAATTAAACGCCCCAGGTCAGTCAGTATTTCAAACTTCATGACTGTGCTGCATCGTCTCAATTGTCATCTCATCCCATCTTGTAGCATTTCCAGCACCTTCCTTCTTGATTGCACTTGTTACATTTTAAACATTAACTTCCAAACATATTTTCACACTTATCCTAACTATCCCCGTTCCTCCGTCTTGCAACATTCAGCACAGTCTCTTTTCCACGCATTGTCTAAAGACAACACTTCGCCCTTTGACTCTCTATTCTCTTTGTAATTACTTTCTTGTGCAAGAAATTCTTATTTCATTTCAAAATTTTGTTCATTATATACCCTTTTCTGGGAATATATTCATTATTTTTCTTCCCCATCTTCCATGTGACCAACCTAACTATTCCCCGGTATTCCAGGAATGAATCTGCCCTTGTCTGGTAAGAATTTCTCCTACATCAATCTAACTTTATGTACGTACTCTTTAACAGTAAGAATATCAACTGTCATGCCTATTATCGTTATCATGATTAACGATTAATGATTATTATCATTAATATTAATATTAGGATTAATATTGATATCAACATCAATATTAACATTATTATTATCATTATTATTATTATTATTATTATTATTATTATTATTATTTGCCAAGCTACAACCCTAGTTGGAAAAGAAGAATGCTATAAGCCCAGGGACTCCAACATGGAAAATAGCCCAGTGAGGAAAGGAAACAAAGACAAATAAGATATCTTAAGAAGATTAACAACATTAAAATTAATATATCCTATATAAACTATACAAACTTTAACAAAACTAGAGGAATAGAAATAGAATAGAATAGTGTGCCCTAGTGTACCCTCGAGCAAGAGAACTCTTATCCAAGACAGTGGAACACCACAGTACAGAGGCTTATGGCACTACCCAAGACTAGGGAACAGTGGTTTGATTTTGGAATTTATTTCTCCTAGAAGAGCTGCTTACCATAGCTAAAGAGTCTCTTCTACCCTTACCAAGAGGAAAGTGCCCAATGAACAATTATAGTGCCGTAGTTAATTCCTTGAGAGAAGAAAAATTGTTTGGTAATCCCAGTGTTGACAGGTGTATGAGCACAGAGGAAAATATGTAAAGAGTAGGCCAGACTATTCGGTGTGTGTGTGTAGGTAAAGGAAAAATGAACCATAACCAGAGAGAAGGGTCCAATGTAGTAATGTCTGGCCAGTCGTAAGACCCCATAACTCTCTAGCGGTAGGATCTCAACAGGTGGCTATTAATGTTGGCTGGACTAGCAAACACCATTAATTTTCAATTTGATAACAGTACATTACTAATGGAGTTAAAATTGATAGACCTGGTGTTTCACGATACTTTGTCCTGAACTCGACTGGGTTTCTACAATACTACAAATTAATCCAAAATGACAATAAAAAGTACTATTACTTAACCTTATAACAACCATGTATGTCTTTATATACTTTTGTTAGGGTATAAAAACATTATTAACCTTCAGGTTAATCCAAGACAGTGATAGAACCATAGCCAAGGTCTAAAGCACTATAAAACACCAATTTCAAGAGGCTATAAGCTAATATTCACACTAGCAAAATTAACAGCCTACGGTGCTAAGCCTAGCCTAAGTGCCAAAGACACTTCCGTGTCTTCCGATTTGAGTAAAATTCCTAAGGGTACCCTGACACATGCACGAACTGCAAAATAACAGAAAAAACAAAAATTACCTCAAAATCACAGCTGACCTGTCCACATTGACACGAACTGGCACGATGAGTTCACGACGAGTTCACACACAGTTTGCGCACTTCCCGCATTGTCCCGACGAGTTCAAGAACAGTTCGCGCATAGTTCAGGACCCGGTCACGAAATTTTGAACATTTCAAAATTCTCGTCACGAAATGCCACGATGTCCCGACGGGTTTACGAATGCTTCATGCCAGGTCATAACTCGAGTCGTGACAATGCGAGCCACAAATTCGTGCAAGTGTCAGCCTGGCTTTAGGCTTCAATGAAGCAAAGGATCAAAATTTAAATACTAACGCCAAAGACACATATGAATTCAAGGGCAATACATTATTCAATATTCTTAAAATCAACAAATATACACTAATAATTCTAGACCTAATTGTCAGGTAAAAAATCCTAGTTAGCAGTACCATGTTTTCAAAGACAAGGAGGGTCGTATAACACAAAACCGGAAACTTTAATTTCCTAAAATGAAAAGGAAAACAATATAAAAATTTCACGGAACAGCAGCTGGGAAGTCATAGAATTATCATAAAGTTTTTCAAAACAAAGCAATCAAAAGCAATGACTGATAAAGTTGGTCCACTTACAGAACATATAAGGCACAAAAATGGAACCATAAGCATATCAAATCCTCTATTTCTAGAAGTTACCATGGTTTGGAGAAAATATATAATCCTGATTTCTAGAATTTTATACTATATATATAAATACACAAATACACCCATATATAATTCATTTATATATATATATATATATATATTATATATATATATATATATTATATATATTATATATATACTATATATATATATATATATATATATTATATATATAAATATATATATACATATATGTAAAACAGTGATACCTTGAGATACGAGTATAATTTGTTCCTGGACCGAGCTCGTAAGTCAATTAGCTCATATCTCAATCTAATTTTTTCCATATAAAACAACTGACAAAAATCTTATCTGTTACAGCTCTCTAAAAATACCCAAATCAATGTTAAAAACAATGGATAAACATGTTTTTAATTACTATACTGTACTTACTGTATAGACATACGATAAACACTCAATCAAAATTATGTCATAAACAATTAGTGTTATATGAAATAAAATGTGGTTTTATTATGATTTACCTTGAGTCATACGATAGCAGCTAATGGCGGTGTGTGCAAAAGAGTAGGGAAGGAGAGAGTTGAATAACTTAACTGAACTTGGCTTCCATTGGGAAATATACGATACTTTAATTACAAGCAAAACTGGAATTCACTATAAGAAATGGACGAGTGCTGACTAGTTTGACATTTTTCTCTATATGTTTAGTGAGGTCTACGGCATAACAACTTACATATCGGTCAATTGAAATGTGAAGTCTCTTTCTCACTCTAAATCCATTGTTTACATTTCGGAGACTGATTAGAAATTACTGAGCATGCGTTGCTTGGTTCGTTTTTACAAGCTGTTCTGTTTTTTGTATGACATTATCATAATCCGGCTTTTATTTTTATCCAGTTATAAGCTTCCAAATATTTACACACACGTTCCAGGCCACTGTTCTGCAATAGCCATTTATTTTCCATCCTTCCCTTCAGTTCAAGCATGACTACCATTACATAAAGACCTCTCAAAAAGGGAAGTATACTCTATTTCAAAATTTAGCGTAGTTTCTAAAGTGCAATCTATTTAAAAATTTAGCATAATTTATTTTTCGGTAACTGATTATGTTGAAAACGCTCTCTGTTCAGTATACAGTACTGTACAGCTATTGTTGCTCATGTAAAAGTAAAGAATATCACTGACCCACGGGGCTTGCGTGGACAATACATCCATGACCACTTGCCAGAACAGAGGAACAGTGAAGTAATGTTAATCTTGTGAGTGTAGCGAGCCAGGGCGAAGCAAAATCCTAAATGAACCATATATTGCTCCTACTGGTCACCTTGTGTTTATTTTGCATCTGTGACATTATTATTGCTGCAAATCACTTGTTTTGGGCATTTCCCCACCTGCAAACTCTAGTTTCCTACTGAGGTCCTCTAAAATTGTCTCCTTATAAGGGGGTCCAAAACCTCATATATGGGTGGTTTTTCCCAATAATCATGGTCAGAAATACATAAAACAGATAGCGTGTAATAAAATTATATGATTCATGAATGTGATTAGAAATTAAAGTACAGTATATATTTACCTTAATTTTCTCCTAACCTTTTTATTCTTTTCCACTTTTTTTTTTTTACTTTTTTTCAATCGCCAATGTACTCCACTACTAATGGCATACCAACTCACTTATGCAGACACTTATCGCTCCCAAGTGCTCGGCCCTCTAGCGTTAGCATCTGTAACCGTGTTCATATTTTAATATTGTGCTCGTGCCTTAATGCAGTATCTTCCTCATATGGTGGCTCATACAGTATCTAAGAATGCTCGCGTGCTGAAGAGCTCGTTTGGCAAGGTATTACTTCATATATATGTATAAATATATATATATATATATATATATAGGTTATATATATAGATATAAATAAATATATATATTTATAAATATATATATACATATATATATATATATATACATATACATATATATATATATATATATATACATACAAATACATATATATATACATATATATATATATATATATATACATATATATATACACACAATATACATATTATATTATGTCCCCTGTGGCGGCGGGGGCATAAAAACAATAAGAATAGCGCCAACGTATCCTTGCGTGCCTTAAGAGGCGACTGAAAGGGACGGGACAAGGGGGCTGGGAACCCCCTCTCCTGTATTATAATCCTGTGAGACATCAAAGAGGTGGAGCTGTGGGGGAGAGTGACTGCTCCCTGCACTCTAGTTTTGGGGTGTTTGAATGTGCGTGGATGTAGTACGATAGAGAGTAAAAGATGTGAGATTGCAAGTATGTTTAGGAATAGAAGGATGGATATATTGGCTTAGTGTGAGACAAAGATAAAAGGGAAAGGTGAAGTGATGTTTGGTGAAATGTCTGGTAGTGTCTGGGATTGAAAGGGGAAGAGCAAGAGAAGGTGTGTCTTTATTGCTGAGTGAATGGATGACAGGTAAAGTAGTGGAATGGAAGGAGATATCATCTAGGTAAATGTGGGTAAGGGTTAGGTTAGGTAGGGAATGTTGGGCTTTTGTCAGTGTGTATGGGCCAGGTAGTGAGAAAAGTGAAGAAGAGCGGAATGAGTTCTGGAATGAATTAACTAGGTGTGTAGAAGGACTGGGTAGAAGGAATTATGTAGTTGTCATGGGGTGACTTAAATGCTAGAGTGGGTGCTGGAGAGGTAGAAGGTGTCATTGGGAAGTATGGCGTACCAGGTGAAAATGAGAGTGGTGAGAGACTGGTAGATATGTGTGTTGAGCAAGAGATGGTGATAAGTTCTAACCTTTTCAAAAAGAACAATAAAAACAAGTATACATGGGTAAGAGTGGCAAATGGAAGAGTGGTAGAAAGGGCGTTAATGGATTATGTATTGATAACTAAAAGAATGTTTGGAAGATTGAAAGACGTGCACGTGTTTAGGGGTATGGCTAACGGTATGTCTGATCATTTTTTGGTGGAAGGAAAATTAGTTGTAGCAAAAGAGTGTAGGAATAGAGTAGGTGGATGTAAAAGGGAGCTAGTGAAGGTTGAAGAGCTAATAAAACCGGGGTTAAAAAGTAAATATCAAGAAAAGTTGAAAATGGCATATGACGAAGTGAAAGTAAGAGAAACCTATAATTTAGAGGAGGAGTGGAAGTTATTAAAAGAGAATTTTGTAGGGATTGCAAGTGATGTGTGTGGCAAGAAGTTTGTTGGAGGCAGCATGAGGAAGGGCAGTGAATGGTGGAATGAAGGAGTGAAGGTAAAAGTGAAAGAGAAAAAGAGGGCTTTTGAAGAATGGCTGCTGTGTAATAGTGTAGAGAAGTATGAAAGAGAGAAAAATGTGGAAGTAAAGCGCAAGGTAAGTGAGGCAAAGAGGGCAGCAAACCCGAGGCGGGGTCAGGGATTGGGTCATTCATATGAAAAGAATAAGAAGAAATTTTGGAAAGAAGTGAAGAGAGTAAGGAAGGCTGGTTCAAGAATTGAAGAGACAGTGAAAGATGGAAATGGAAGGTTGTTAAAAGGAGAGGAGGCAAGGAAAAGGTGGGCGGAGTATTTTGAAAGTTTACTGAATGTTGAGAATAATAGGGAGGCAGATATAATTGCTGTTGCAGGTGTTGAGGTGCCGGTGATGGGAGATGAGAATGAAAGAGAGATTACAATAGATGAAGTAAGGAGAGCACTAGATGAAACGAGAGTAGGAAAAGCATCTGGCATGGATGGTGTGAGAGCTGAGATGTTGAAGGAAGGGGGTGTGACTGTACTTGAATGGTTGGTGAGACTGTTTAATGTGTGTTTTGTGTTGTCAATGGTACCAATAGATTGGGTTTGTGCGTATATTGTACCACTATACAAGGGTAAGGGAGATGTGCATGAGTGTTGTAATTCAAGGGGTATTAGTTTGTTGAGTGTAGTTGGAAAAGTGTATGGTAGATTACTGATTAATAGGATTAAGGATAAAACAGAGAATGCAATCTTAGAAGTAAAAGGTGGTTTTAAAAGAGGTAGGGGATGTATGAATCAGATTTTTACAGTTAGGCACATATGCGAGAAATATTTAGCAAAAGGTAAGGATGTGTATGTTGCGTTTATGGATCTGGAAAAAGCGTATGATAGAGTTGATAAGGAAGCAATGTGGAATGTGATGAGGTTATATGGAGTTGGTGGAAGGTTGTTGCAAGCAGTGAAAAGTTTCTTCAAAAGTAGTAAAGCATGTGTTAGGATAGGAAATGAAGTGAGCGATTGGTTTCCGGTGAGAGTGGGACTAAGACAGGGATGTGTGATGTCACCGTTGTTGTTTAACTTGTATGTTGATGGAGTGGTGAGAGAGGTGAATGCTCGAGTGCTTGGACGAGGATTGAAACTGGTAGACAAGAATGACCATGAATGGCAGGTAAATCACTTGTTGTTTGTGGATGATACTGTACTGGTTGCAGACGCGAAAGAGAAGCTAGGCTGATTAGTGACAGAATTTGGAAGGGTGTGTGAGAAAAGGAAGTTGAGAGTTAATGTGGGTAAGAGTAAGGTTATGAGATGTACGAGAAGGGAAGGTGGTGCGAGGATGAATGGAGTTACTAGAGGAGTTGGATCAGTTAAGTACTTGGGGTCTGTTGTTGCAGCAAATGGTGGAGTGGAAGCAGATGTACGTCAGAGAGTGAATGAAGGATCCAAAGTGTTGGGGGTAGTTAAGGGAGTAGTAAAAAATAGAGGTGTGGGCATGAATGTAAAGAGAGTTCTGTATGAGAAAGTGATTGTACCAACTGTGATGTATGGATCGGAGTTGTGGGGAATGAAAGTGACGGAGAGACAGAAATTGAATGTGTTTGAGATAAAGTGTCTAAAGAGTATGGCTGGTGTATCTCGAGTAGATAGGGTTAAGAACGAAGTAGTGAGGTGAGAATGGGTGAAAGAAATGAGTTAGCAGCTAGAGTGGATATGAATGTGTTGAGGTGGTTTGGCCATGTTGAGAGAATGGGAAATGGCTGTCTGCTAAAGAAGGTGATGAATGCAAGAGTTGGTGGGGAGAAGTACAAGAAGATGGCCAAGGTTCGGGTGGATGGATGGGAGTGAAGGAAGCTCTGGGTGATAGGAGGATAGATGTGAGAGAGGCAAGAGAGAGTGCTAGAAATAGGAATGAATGGCGAGCGATTGTGACGCAGTTCCGGTAGGCCCTGCTGCTTCCTCCGGTACTTTGGATGACAGCGGAGGTAGCAGCAGAAGGGGATTCAGCATTATGAAGCTTCATCTGTGGTGGATAATGTGGGAGGGTGAGCTGTGCCACCCTAGCAGTACCAGCCGAACTCGGTTGAGTCCCTTGTCAGGCTGGGAAGAACATAGAGAGGAGACGTCCCCTTTTTTGTTTCATTTGTTTGATGTCAGCTAACCCCCAAATTGGGGGGGAAGTGCCTTGGTATATGTATGTATACATATATGTTTAAATATAAACAACTTGAAACATTGCATTACATTATCTGAGATAGATTTTGAGTTTGGAGTTCATCAAATCCCCTTTAAAGCAATTTGGAGCTGAGTTTAAACAAAATTCAAATGGATGTGTCACATCTCAAGATATGATAATTGAAATATTATCCTAAATATTGAAAACTCTTACAGAGTTAAAAATTACTTACAAAAATATAGTCTTCAATTATGTCCCGCTTAAACTTAACAGTTTTTGGGTCAACTTGATTACTACAATTTTCCCTAGTTAAACCGAATTAAATAAATGACTAAAAATGGATGAACCTCTGGTACACACTCAAGTTTATGATATGTTAACCCATATTTGTGCAGAAGTATAAAAATAATACAATTAAGATCTAGAGACTGTGTGCAGTTGGAATTAAGAATTAAAAGTATAAAGCAAAGCTAGTACCAATTAAAAGTGTGACTGAACTTGATAAACATCGTTGTATGCTACGATTGTGGGTGGATATATTCAAGTTTTCTTTAGCTACTTACGATTACTTAGAAACTTGAGCCTAACCTTACTAAAGGATCGGCCGGTATTATTTTTAACTAAGGCTTTGGTATAACAAATACCTTTGTTAGGTTAGGCTTATCACAATGATTTCATTAACCTGCATCAAGATAGAGCTATATTTTCCTTGAGTAGGCCATGAGGGAAGGTTACCTTATCACTATGATAAGTTCTAGTTATTCCAATCAAATGAGGGTTTATCCTAGGCTAGCCTAATCTATTAAGGTGAGAGACAGCCTACATCTTATGAACCACTACAGTTGTTTTGAAAAACAAATATAACTTTATTCATATTTATCAATTATCTCGACGAAATTTTCCCATCTATAATATTTCACCCATCTAACAACATCACCAATACAAAAATTCGTCCCGTGGGGATTAAATTTCTAGGCCTATTTCAGTGACAGGATGATACTAAATCTATTGACAAAATTATACACACGGCTAAAATAGGCTGACCATATTTCTACGGTATTATTTTACTGTAATACACGGCAATGTGCTTGGGCCAAGAAATACAATCATACATATTCAAATAATCTTCAGAATAAATATGATAAACATCGTGGTATGCTACGATTGTGGGTGGATATATTCAAGTTTTCTTTAGCTACTTACGATTACTTTGAAATCACTTGATGCTAGCAGCCTCCATAACAATTGTGGTACTCTTCTTTGCCAAAATAGTTATGCTATTTGCATAGGATCCTTATAAAAACACACAAATCAACAAACACAACGTCACAAATGTTCGATTCACGTAGTACAGAGTAAAGACTGAAACAATAACAATAATAGCACAACACATGGGTTCCAATAATGTTCCGAAAATACAAAGCTAAATTTAATATCTTTAGCGTTAATTTATTTAACATAATTCATCAAAGGGAAATCATTTAGGCAATAAAAAAGATTCTTTAGAAACGTTCAAATTATAGTTTTCAGCCAAATGGAAAATTAAAAGTTTTTACAACACTGTAAACTTTTAAAGCAAGTTCATGTCTTTTGTTTACAATTTTGAAGCATATTATTATATACTGTACGGAATAATGATAATGATGCACACATATGAAAGCTTGACACAGACTATTCTAAGAATTAGTGACGTTGAAATATTAAAGCATTCATTGATTTATTGTTTATTCACGCTGTCAGAGACTATTTATCATTAATTCCAGGAATTTGAATCCTGTGCAAAACACAAGCATAAAATTGTAATAAAAAAAATCCTCTTTGTCTTAAGCAATGGAATTTTATAGAGTAATGATCGTGGGTATATACGAGTGTGAATATGAATAATCAAAACATTAGATTTACGAGCTTAGAACAAAGAAAATGCATAACTCATGTACCGTTTTCTGTTTTAACTTGGAAGAAAAAAAAGAATTGTGTGTGTGTGTGTGTTCTCTTCGGGAGAGGTGAACTTCTAGTTCTCAGGTCACTAGGTTCATACCGGTTTTTTTTCTTTTTTTTCACTCTGCAACCACCACAGTCAACTAACACCGGGTTATCCAATTTCTTGTTTAGGTCAGCAGACACACAACAATATACATCAAGTTTGCCCATTGCTTATCCTTACACCCTGAGGGGTGGGGGGAGTTAGGGGATCTAGCATCATTTCTTAATTGGATAATTGCTACCTCATAAGGTGGTCCAAGACCGTTCCATTACTGAAACCTCAACTCTCAACTGTGACTGTATAGATTGCCTTACCTTGTGTAAGTCACGGGCTCTTGCAACTCTCAATAATGACTCATCAACTCTGAATAATGACTTCAGGCGCACCATCTCGACTGAAGGACTGGATGGCTTAGTCTTTATGAGATGAGGGGCTTTAAGTGCTTCCCTGGGTATGAAACATAAACTGAGATGTATTAACAGATGGGTTTTGGTAGCCTATTGGAAATGTCCCTGCCTGGAATCTGTTGGATGGATTCCAGTCCCGTTCAAGCTCGATAGCTTCTTGTAGGATAGTGTCTGTAACCTTGCCATCCTTGTGAGCTAAGGATAGGGGTTTGGGGAGAGCCCATAGGCCCTACCTGCTGAGTCATCAGCAGCCATTACCTTGCCTTCTCTGGTCCTAGCTTGATGGAGAGGGGGCTTGGCACTGATCATATGTATTTGTGGTTAGTCTCTAGGGCATTGTCCTGTCCCTTGACTCTGCCATTCACGAGAGACCCTTAAAACCCCCATAAATTTGGACTATATATCCGGGGTGATGGGATCTGTAAGAAAATTTGCAAGCACTGGAGATGGGCATCGAGAAGAGAGTCAGGATACTTACGTCCGTGATTCTTCAGCAATAAGGCCATCTGACACTGAGTGTCTTGGTCAAGTTTGTGAGTTTTATGCTTTTTCTAAAGCCTACAATTCACCTTAACAGTTTTGGCAAGCACTTTGTTCCTCATATCATAGGCCTTTAAATGTCACCATCAGCTACGAGACTAATATTAAATTACATAAACAATTATGGAAATGATAATCACAGAAATGGATGATTGAAAGAAAAATGATAAAGTTTTCTCAGTATTTTAAAGAATAGAAAGAATAACATCATTTAAGCTCTTAAATACATGTTTATGTATAATCTACATATCCAATATGTATCACAATTCATTGCTGCTGTTGCTGTTATGAGGATGAGCTGGCCATGAAGAATGGCACCAGGCTAGGAAGTCAATGTGGTTCTTTACTTAGGGGTTTGTCCAAAATTTCTTCCCAGTCTGGCCAGAACTTGTCCTTCATGCGAAGACAATATTGCTGAAGATTTGGAAATTCCTCTGAAAAAAAAAAAAAAAAAAACATGTTTATTCATAATATTTGGACAGTTTTGATAGTGTTGGGATCAATATATTAACACAATAAATGTCAATAATAAAAATGCAGATAAAAAACAATGATTACTACCACACGTAACTTGAACTGCTGAATTGAGATAAATCTCCACTGCATAGGCCTACAACTTACACAAAGTCATGGCACACAACATTCAATGTCGATAACCACTATGGACATCTTCATTGGTACACTCTGAACAATTATGCCCCCGGTATGTGTTCAGTCTCTTGTTTAGCTTTTGCCCTTATATAAATACAGAAATATTCCTCTCACATACTTCTCTTGAACTTATCCCTTATACAAACTTACCTAACATACTGTGATTAATCAATCGATTACACTTTCACTTCCGTACCACAGCAACTTTCAACTTATGTTAATTTCTGGCATATTTCAATTTTCATCATACCAATTATCATCTCTACATCCCCAACAGTATTTTTACTATTCAATCTTGTAACAATCAACTTTTATCTTCCATTTTCAATAGATCTTCAAAATACTTTTCCCCATCAACCTAGGGATGAAGTCTTATAAAAAAAAAAAAAAAAAAAAAAAAAAAAAAAAAAAAAAAAAAAAAAAAAAAAAAAAAAAAAAAAATTCAGCATTTGGGTCTTTCATTATGATATCAATTTCCCTATTAACTTTTCTCTCTACATCTACTCCTTGAAGAAGTAACATTACTCCTAGCTCATCTTTTCCTTTAACCTCACTCATATTCTCCTATCTTCTAGAGTAACTACATTATCCGCTTACATGTACACAACCTTCTATTTTGTCTGGCGTGCTTGAGGGTACACTCGGGCACACTATTCTATCTAATTTTTCTTCCTCTTGATTTGTTAAAGTTTTTATAGTTTATATAGGAAATATTTATTTTAATGTTGCTGTTCTTAAAATATTTCATTCTTCCTTTTTTTCCTTTCCTCACCCGGATATTTTTCCTGTTGGGGCCCCTGGGCTTATAGCATCCTCATTTTCCAACTATGGTTATAGCTTAGCAAGTAATAATAATAATAATAATAATAATAATAATTAATAATAATAATA
>NC_090729.1:179322354-179349854 GCF_036898095.1 Palaemon carinicauda | reverse complement strand
GGAAACTTAAATTTGCAAAATGTAATGTGGCAAAATGTAATGTGACAAAATGCTGACACGCTTTTTTCAGAATTTTTGGTTGTACTGTATTTCAAAATTCTACAAGAACGAATCATTCCCAAAAATTTCATCTAAGTTTTATAGCAGCTTTCGAAAGAAGAATACCATTATAAATGCTGGAACAATTCCTCATTAATTCCAAAATTTTATTGCCTTTCGTCTATTATTACTTGACTTGATTTTATTCCTTTAAACAATCGTCTTAATACTGTCCCAAATCAAGGAGAAAAAATCTCATAATGGATAACCTTAAAGAGCTCAAAGCATAAAATGGAAAACACTCCCGTGAGCAAATGAAACTTTAAATCCTCCTCCTCGCAACCGATCTGTCGTTTTAAATGGCAGAGTAAAAGTCAGTGTCCTAAAATCATAAATCTCATAATGGATAACCTTAAAGAGCTCAAAGCATAAAATGGAAAACACTCCCGTGAGCAAATGAAACTTTAAATCCTCCTCCTCGCAACCAATCTGTCGTTTTAAATGGCAGACTAAAAGTCAGTGTCCTAAATCATAATAGCCTACTGCTTCGTAACCTCGACATCAGTCACAGCATTTCTGATTTCTCTAAAAATACTTATTTCCAAGTGAAAGCTTAACTTCGGAAGGACATTTGTTTGGATCACTCACCATCATTCTTGGTCTTCCCCTGTTATCTAAAAAGTACTGAAAGCCAGAAAATATTTCTACGTTTGAAGAGCAAAAACCCTACCTAGCTCCTACAGCTGCCCTGCCAAGCTTTAAAATGGGCAGTTCCTCTTAACAACCAGCGTAAACTTCTGATGTGGACACTATAGGCAAACTATAATATTGTCTATCTGTATGCATACAATGGCATAAGTACGTAATAATTAAAAGAAAATTTTAAAAAAGGAGGTTATGAAAGGAACATTCCACCTCAGAAAAACTTGAATCAGAGCAAATTCAAACTTAAAAATGAGAAAAAAAGCTACGAAAGGAGCATTCCACCTCAGAAAAACTTGACTCAGAGCAAACTCAAACTTAAAAATGAGATAAAAAGCTAAGAAAGGAGCATTCCACCTCAGAAAAACTTGAATCAGAGCAAATTCAAACTTAAAAATGAGAAAAAAAAGCTACGAAAGGAGCATTCCACCTCAGAAAAACTTGAATCAGAGCAAATTCAAACTTAAAAATGAGAAAAAAGGCTACGAAAGGAGCATTCCACCTCAGAAAAACTTGAATCAGAGCAAACTCAAACTTTAAAATGAGAGAATAGGCTACGAAAAGAGCATTCCACCTCAGATAAACTTGAATCAGAGCAAATTCAAACTTAAAAATGAGAACAAAGGCTACGTAAGGAGCATTCCACCTCAGAAAAACTTGAATCAGAGCAAATTCAAAATTAAAAATGAGTAAAATGGCTACGAAAGGAGCATTCCACCTCAGAAAAACTTGAATCAGAGCAAATTCAAACTTAAAAATGAGAAAAAAGGCTACGAAAGGAGCATTCCACCTCAGAAAAACTTGAATCAGAGCAAATTCAAACTTAAAAATGAGAAAAATGGCTACGTAAGGAGCATTCCACCTCAGATAAACTTGAATCAGAGCAAATTCAAACTTAAAAATGAGAACAAAGGCTACGTAAGGAGCATTCCACCTCAGAAAAACTTGAATTAGAGCAAATTCAAACTTAAAAATGAGAAAAAAGGCTACGAAAGGAGCATTCCACCTCAGAAAAACTTGAATCAGAGCAAATTCAAACTTAAAAATGAGAAAAAAGGCTACGTAAGGAGCATTCCACCTCAGAAAAACTTGAATCAGAGCAAATTAAAAATTAAAAATGAGAAAAATGGCTACGAAAGGAGCATTCCACCTCAGAAAAACTTGAATCAGAGCAAATTCAAACTTAAAAATGAGAACAAAGGCTACGTAAGGAGCATTCCACCTCAGAAAAACTTGAATCAGAGCAAATTCAAACTTAAAAATGAGAAAAAAGGCTACGTAAGGAGCATTCCACCTCAGAAAAACTTGAATCAGAGCAAATTCAAACTTAAAAATGAGAAAAAAGGCTACGAAAGGAGCATTCCACCTCAGAAAAACTTGAATCAGAGCAAATTCAAACTTAAAAATGAGAAAAATGGCTACGTAAGGAGCATTCCACCTCAGATAAACTTGAATCAGAGCAAATTCAAACTTAAAAATGAGAACAAAGGCTACGTAAGGAGCATTCCACCTCAGAAAAACTTGAATCAGAGCAAATTCAAACTTAAAAATGAGAACAAAGGCTACGTAAGGAGCATTCCACCTCAGAAAAACTTGAATCAGAGCAAATTCAAAATTAAAAATGAGAAAAAAGGCTACGAAAGGAGCATTCCACCTCAGAAAAACTTGAATCAGAGCAAATTCAAAATTAAAAATGAGAAAAATGGCTACGTAAAGAGCATTCCACCTCAGAAAAACTTGAATCAGAGCAAATTCAAACTTAAAAATGAGAACAAAGGCTATGTAAGGAGCATTCCACCTCAGAAAAACTTGAATCAGAGAAAATTCAAAATTAAAAATGAGAAAAAAGGCTACGAAAGGAGCATTCCACCTCAGAAAAACTTGAATCAGAGCAAATTCAAACTTAAAAATGAGAGAAAAGGCTACGAAAGGAGCATTCCACCTCAGAAAAACTTGAATCAGAGCAAATTCAAACTTAAAAATGAGAAAAAAAGGCTACGAAAGGAGCATTCCACCTCAGAAAAACTTGAATCAGAGCAAATTCAAAATTAAAAATGAGAAAAATGGCTACGTAAAGAGCATTCCACCTCAGAAAAACTTGAATCAGAGCAAATTCAAACTTAAAAATGAGAACAAAGGCTATGTAAGGAGCATTCCACCTCAGAAAAACTTGAATCAGAGAAAATTCAAAATTAAAAATGAGAAAAAAGGCTACGAAAGGAGCATTCCACCTCAGAAAAACTTGAATCAGAGCAAATTCAAACTTAAAAATGAGAACAAAGGCTACGTAAGGAGCATTCCACCTCAGAAAAACTTGAATCAGAGCAAATTCAAACTTAAAAATGAGAAAAATGGCTACGAACGGAGCATTCCACCTCAGAAAAACTTGAATCAGAGCAAATTCAAACTTAAAAATGAGAAAATAGGCTACGAAAGGAGCATTCCACCTCAGAAAAACTTGAATCAGAGCAAATACAAACTTAAAAATGAGAAAAAAGGCTACGAAAGGAGCATTCCACCTCAGAGAAACTTGGATCAGAGTAAATTCAAACTTAAAAATGAGAAAAAAAGGCTACGAAAGGAGCATTCCACCTCAGAAAAAACTTGAATCAGAGCAAATACAATCTTAAAAATGAGAAAAAAAGGCTACGAAAGGAGCATTTCACCTCAGAGAAACTTGGATCAGAGTAAATACAAACTTAAAAATGAGAAAAAAAGGCTACGAAAGGAGCATTCCACCTCAGAAAAAACTTGGATCAGAGCAAATTCAAACTTAAAACAATTCTATGAATGAAAACATACCAATAGAGATGTTCGTCGACCATGACTTGGAACGCGTTGGCAATCGCCCTCTCTTTGTCCGACAAGTGACTGCTGAAATTCTTGTTATTGGCTGACAGATGTTCGATGATTAACTGTGAATCCGTCATGTCAACCCCATTCAGGGTTATCCAAGGGGTCTTGCCCTTGGAGCTCATGGGAGCCTTTTCATCTATCTGTCGAAAACATTCAACGGTAAAAAATATATTGGATTTTGGTTTGAGTGAGGATTACTTGGTGAACCATTTATCAACGTAAATAAATTTTCATTCAATAAAAAGATGAATAAATGAAAGTCAATGATATTCAATTGGTAGATAACACGAATTAAAGTAAACAATTACGGTTGATATTTGATGAAAGATGTTATAACTATCAATGCGCTCTCTCTCTCTCTCTCTCTCTCTCTCTCTCTCTCTCTCTCTCTCTCTCTCAATACAGCTTTCATAACTCAGGAGCAATATGCATCTTTACCAAAGTCACCAACTTCTATCACTGTTGCCCTCCTACCTGAATCTTGTACCCAGCCATCCTCAGATAGGTCTCGAGTTTTAAGCCGAAGGGCGAAATGTGAGGGCAAGTATAGCCTCGACCGAGTGTGTGGAGGACCACCACGTCCTTTCCAGCTGCATTCCATTCGTTCCTGGAAGATGAAAAATAAGATAACAGCTTGCCTCTACATTCATAATCAAAACCATATCTTATTAAAGTTGTTAGAATGATTAAGAAAAGTGGCCCTTTATTGTTGTGTCCATTTTCTTTGATCGGGATTATCCATTTTAAGTGTAAACGCCCTAACAAGAGGAGGATCGGGTTTCATTACAATATCTTCCATCTTAATTAATCCAATGCACCTTTGACAGATATATGTTTATTCCATATTAATTATGGCCATAAATATGGCAAAAATAGTCTGATTAAATTCATAAAATACATTTATCCCTATTAACCCAGTTAAATCTAAAATATTTTATCATTCCTCAGAAAAATTACATCATACATGAAATGCAACAAAATACAAATTACAGCCATGCAGTTCTTACACTACCTGAGCTCGATATAATAAAAGTATCTATTTGAATATCGAATATTATCCACATGTTACACAATACCTCACTCAAACCAGCAAACAAATTTAATCAATCATTTAGGCAACCTGTAAAGTTCCTCCAACTCCTTATTACGTCTCGATGATGCATTAGTCTTAATAAAAATAATGATTTGGCAATCAGAATTTATTCCTCTGATAAAATATATTATAAAAAAAAATTCTCATAAGGGACTCCGTCATCACTACATAGAGCGCACACACACACACACACACACATTCACACACATCTAACATCGTAACCAAAAGTCAATTATTATTCCTTTGAATAATTTAATTTACACTTCAAATGTAACAAAATACGAATTACATCCATGTAGTGTAGTTCCTTAACCATATAAACTCAATAGAATAATAGTATTCATTTGAATATCTAATATTAGAAGCAACGTGTTACTCAATAATTTACTTAAACCAGCAAATAGAATTAATCATTCATTTGGACAAGCGTTAAAGTTCCTCCTACTCTTTATGACGTCACAAAGACGTAATTTCTCAATTAGAATAATTATTTGGTAACTAGTATGTATCCTTCTCATAAAATACGTTATCAAAACATCTTATAAGGGACTGTCTCTATATATTTTGAGGAAAAAATGTATAATTCCCTTAAAAACCAAAATATCTTCAGATCCGTCCCCCTTAGCTAGAGCGTTAAAAGCACTATTATCGAAATTCAGGGTAGTTTTTCCCAACAGCAACTCATAAGTCCTTGGACCGCTCTCTTGGCGGGATATTCCAGTACTCTGATTGGTTGTATCTTGTCAGCTGTGATTGGTTGTTGCTTTTGTTTACAACGCATCCAACTTCGTAGCCAGAACCCAGTTAATTATTCCTTTAAATATAACGTATTTATTTAGCCCTGGCATTTGAAAAAGAGCCATCCTTTATTTTATTATAAAATTGATAATATTTTGAGTTTGTTTTAATAAAATTTGTAATTTCTAAGTCTCAATTTATCAACAATAAGTATAGGTATTTTACTCTTACCAAGTTGAATTCATTCATAAAATACGAGATTTCACGACATCATATTCAACCACCAATCATAACAGAGGACAAATCAGCCAATGGGACGCCAAATATTTCCCGCTAAAGAAACGCATAAGGTGAGAGGGTTCCTTTGATTTATGGGCTGCTGTTGGCTAACAAATGAAATTCATATGAGATATTTTGTCAAAACGCTCTAGTTAGGGGCTTTTTAATCCTATTTTATATTTTGAACATACTACAACATTTTATTACTAGATGGTTGTTTTCAGTTTGTTTTCATAAAATCTGCAGTTTTTAAGTAATCATTTATCTGAAATATGTTAACTGCTGTATCTTATTTACTCTTTCCATTATGACGACATGTTTCCTAATGAGCATATAATTAATTAATAAACATATGATTTAGTAATCGTTTGTGTAATTACATTAATTAGAAATGTAACAAAATACGAATGAAAGTTATGTAGTTACTGCACTATTTAAGTACGATATAATAATAACTTACTCAAACCAACAAACAGGGACAAAAACAAGCTGTAAAATTCATCCTACTCTTGATGACGTCACAAAGACCTATTTTTCTGTACAAAAACAATGATTTAGTAAACAGAATATATCGCTCTAATGCAATGTCATTAAAGCATCTTATAAAGGTCTGTTTATATATTTTGAAGAAATATATCTTTAATTCTCTTTAAAAAAATGTTCAAGCTCCGTTTCATAGCTAGAGCGTTTAAATACAATTTCATGGTTTCTCATACAGCAACTCTAAGTCCCCGGAGCTCTCGCCGCCCGGTAAAATCCAGTCCTCTGATTGGCTATATCTTCCTCGGCTGTGATTGGTGGTTGTCTTCGCTCCCTACAGCTAAACAAACATACACACGTACACCAACATCGTGCCAGAACACAGTCAAGTATTCCTTCGAAAATGACGCATTTATTTGACTTATACCCTTCAACAAGATGTATCATTTATTCATTACTAAATTGATAAGCATTTTAAGTTTAGTTCTATAAAATTTGTAATTTCTAATCATAATTTATCTCCAACAAGTATATTTATTTCACCATTACCCAGTTAAATTCATTCACAAAATACGAGATTCCATGACGTCATATACAACCACCAGTCAAAGCCGAGGACCAATCAGCTAAAGACACGTCATATATTTCCCGCTAAGGAAACGCATAAGGTGAGAGGGTTCCTCTGGTTTATGGGCTGCTGTTGGCGAGCGAATCATATTAGTTGTATTGAGTTTGTTTTCATAAAAGTTGTACTTTTTAAGTCGTAATTTTTATCTTAAATATGTATAGTGTTGGTATATCAGGCTTACAACAACATTTATCCTAATAAAGATAATGATTTGATAATGATCTGTTCAATTACATTATACTTTAAATCTAACAATATAGGAACTAAATTCATGTAGTTCCTTCACTATTTAACACTAAAAGGATATTATCTATTTGAATATCGAACATTAGAGCACGTGTTACTTGGTACCTCACTCAAGCTAGCGAACAAAATTAATATAATCAATCATTTAGACAACCTGTAAAGTTCCTCCTACTCTTTATGACGCCACAAAAGCACATTATTCGTAATAAAATCAATGATTTGGTAATTATAATTTATGCCTTCGATCAAATATGTTATAAAAACATCTTATAAGTGACTGTCTAAAAACATTTTGAAAAAATATAATTATTTTAGAAACAAAAAAATCTTGTTCCATCCCCGCAGCTAGAGCGCACGCGCGCGCGCGTGCGCACACACACACACACATCGTAACCAAAAATCAATTATTATTCCTTAGAATAACTTACATTACACTTGAAATGAAACAAAATACGAATTACAGTCATTTACTGTTGTTGCTTCACTATAAAAGCTCGATATAGTCATAGTATTTATTTGAATATCGAATATTATTAGCAACGTGTTACTCAATACCTCACTCAAAGCAGCAAACTGAATAAATCAGTCATTTACCCAAGCGTTAAAGTTCCTCCTACTCTTTATGACGTCACAAAGACGTATTTCTTCTTAATAATAACAATTTGGCAGTTAGAATGTATTTCTTTAATGAAATATATCTTAAAACATCTTATAATGGACTTTTCCTATATATTTTGAAATAAATATATCTCTTAATATATTAATTATAAAAAGTCTTCCAATCCGTCCTCCCTAGCTAGAGCGTTTAAATAATATTTCATGAAAATTCAGGTAGGTTTCTCAAACAGCAACTCATTACTTGCTGGAACTCTCTCTCTCTCTCTCGGCGGGATATTACTGTCTTCTGATTGGCTGTATCATCTCAGCTGTGATTGGTAGTTGCCTTCGCTTACTACAGCTTAACAAACATACACACGTACACCTAACATCGTAGCCAGAGCACAGTCAAGTATTCCTTTGAATATGACGTATTTATTTAACTTTTACCCTTCGACAAGATCTATTATTTTTTCATCAGTATATTAATAACCATTTTAAGTTTAATTCCATAAAATGTGTAATTTCTAGTCATAGTTTATATCTAATAAGTATAGGTATTCCACCACTACCCAGTAATTTTCATTCATAAAATACGAGACTCTTAACGTCATATACAACCACCAATCACAGCAGAGAACCAATTAGCCAATGACACATCATATACTTCCTGCTAAGGAAACGCATAAGGCGAAAAGTTTCCTTTGGATTATGGACCGCTGTTGGCGAGCGAATCAATTTCGCAATGATATTCAAGATTAATTTCATTACTAAATAGTTGTTTCCAGTTTGTTTCCATAAGAGTTACACCCTTCAAGTCGTAATTCATCTTAAATATGGATACTGTTGGTATTTAAGGCTTACAACAACGTATTCCCTAATAATGATAATGATTTGATAATGATTTTTTAAATTACAATATAATTTAAATACAACAAAATAGCAACTAAAATCATATAGTTCCCTCACTATATAACTCTAAAATGATAATGGTAACTATTTCAATGAATATCGAATATATTACTACGTGTTACTTAGTACCTCACTCAAACCAGCGAACAAAATTAATCAATCATTTAGACAGCCTGTAAAGTTCCTTCTACTCTTTATGACGTCACAAAATTGCATCATTCGTTGTAAAGTTAATGATTTGGTAATTATAATCTATACCTCCGATCAAATATGTTATAAAAACATCTTATAAGAGACTGCCTAAAAACATTTTGAAAAAAATAACCATCTTAGAAACAAAAAATCTTGTTCCATCCCCAGCAGCTACAGCGCACGCGCACACACACACACACACATCGTAACCAAAAGTCAATTATTATTCCTTTGAATAACGTACATTGCACTTGAAATGAAACAGAATACGAATTACAGTCACTTACTGTAGTTCCTTCACTATAAAAGCTCGATAAAATAATAATATTTATTTGAATATCGAATATTATTAGCCACATGTTACCCAAAACCTTACTCAAACCAGCAAACTGAATAAATAAGTCATTTACACAAGCGTTAAAGTTCCTCCTACTCTTCATGACGTCACAAAGACGTATTTCTTCTTAATAATAATAATTTAGCAGTTAGAATGTATTTCTTTAATGAAATATGTCTTAAAACATCTTATAATGGACTTTTCCTATATATTTTGAAATAAATATATCTCTTAATATATTAATTATAAAAAGTCTTCCAATCCGTCCTCCCTAGCTAGAGCGTTTAAATAATATTTCATGAAAATTCCGGTAGGTTTCTCAAGCAGCAACTCATAACTTGCTGGAACTTTCTCTCGGCGGGATATTCCTGTTCTCTAATTGGCTATATCTTTCTCAGCTGTGATTGGTAGTTGCCTTCGCTTACTACAGCTTAACAAACATACACACGTACACCTAACATCGTAGCCAGAGCACATTCAAGTATTCCTTTGAATATGACGTATTTATTTAACTTTTACCCTTCGACAAGATCTATTATTTTTCCATCAGTAAATTGATAACCATTTTAAGTTTATTTCCATAAAATGCGTAATTTCTAGTCATAGTTTATCTTTAATAAGTATAGGTATTTCACCATTACCCAGTAATTTTCATTCATAAAATACGACTCTATGACGTCATATATAACCACCAATCACAGCAGAGAACCAATCAGCTAATGACACGGCATATACTTCCTGCTAAGGAAACTCTTAAGGCGAGAAGGTTTCTTTGTAATATGGGATGCTGTTGGCGAGCAAATCCTATTCACAAAGATATTTCATTACTAAATAGTTAGTTAGTTGTTTTGAATTAGTTTCCATTAAATTTGCACTTTTTAATTTGTAATTCGTCTGAAATATGTATACTGTTGGCATATAAGGTTTACAACAACGTATTTCCTTAAAAAGATAATGATTTGATAATGATCTGTTCAATTACTACAATATAATCTAAATACAGCAAAATAGGAACTAAAATAAAATAGTTTATTCACCATTCAATCGAAATGATAACAGTATCAATTTAAATATTGAACATTATTAGCACGTGTTACTTGGTACCTCATTCAAACCAGCGAACAAAATTAAGCAATCATTTAGACAACCTGAAAAGTTCCTCCTACTATTTATGACGTCACAAAAACGCATTATTCTTGATAAAATTAATGATTTGGTAATCAGAATTTATACCTCCTATTAAATATGTCATAAAATTTTTTATAAGTGACTGTCTATATATTTTGAAAAAAAATATAACTAATTAACTTAGAAACAGACATTCTTCAGCTTCGTCCCCAGTAGCTAGAACACACACACACACGCACACACATCTAACATAGTAACCAAAAGTCAATTATTATTCCTTTATATGATTTACATTACATTTGAAATGTAACAAAATACTTATTATAGTTATGTAGTGTAGTTCTCTCACTATATAAGCTCGATATAATAATAGTTATTACTTGAAAACCGAATATTATTATCCACGTGTTACCCAAGACCTCACTCAAACCAGCAAACAGAATAAATCAGTCATTTACACAAGCGTTAAAGCTCCTCCTACTTTTTATGACGTCATAAAAGACGAATTTCTTCTTAATAATAATAATTTAGTACTTAGAGCGTATTACTCTGTTAAATATGCTTTAAAACATCTTATAAGGAACTGTTTCTATATATTTTGAAGAAAATACATCTCTAATACCTTTAATAATAAAAAAAACTTCCGATCCGTCCCAAAAAGGTAGAACGTTTAAATAGAATTTCTGGTAGGTGTTTCGAACATCAACTCATAAGTTGCCGGAACTCTCGCTCGGCGGGATATTCCAGTTCTCTGATTGGCTATGTCTTTCTCAGCTGCGATTGGTAGTTTCCTTCGCTTACTAAAGCTTAACAAACATACACACGTACATCTAACATCGTAGCCAGAACACAGTCAAGTATTCCTTCGAAAATGACCTATCTATTTGACATATACCCTTCGTCAAGATCTATCATTTATTTATTATCGAATTAATAACCTTTCTAAGTTTATTTCTATAAAATTTGTAATTTCAAAGTCTAATTTATCCACAGAAATTATAGATATTTCACCACCCTCCTGTTAAATTCATTCATAAAAGACGAGATTCCATGACGTCATATACAATCACCAATCACAGCAGAGGACGAATCAGCCAATGAGACGTCAGATATTTCCCGCTAAGGGAACGCATAATGAGAGAGGGTTCCTCTAATTTATGGGCTGCTGTTGACGAACAAGTGAAATTTAGGAACGGCATTTTGTTCAAACGCTCTAGCTAAAAGAGGAGGAGGGGTTTTCATCCTATTCTAATTCGTTTTGTTACGATCAATATTCAAGTAGCCTGGGAGGGATATTTGCTTATTTCTTATATCTTTTAGATATAATTTAAATGCTTATTAATTACAGACTTCCACTTCAGTAATCGCACATTTATTTCCTTTTATGAGTGAGAAATGCATATATGATCTTTGTAATTTTTATTATCATCATTATTTCTAATATAGTCATTAACAATATGAATATTTTGTGGGATAAGGTTGAGAATTCGGAGTTCACACACATATATATATATATATATATATATATATATATATATATATATATATATATATATATATATATATATATATATATATATATATATATATCAATTTTATAGAAAAAAAAAACTACCTCAAATCAGAGATCCAAAAGGAATAGGTAGTAAATAGCAATATATAGGCTATGTATAGACCCAATTTCCTTTCTACTGTATGTTAGGTTTGTTATAAATAATATTAAAACGATGGCTTAAATACAGAATACAAAAGAAGTGGTCTTATCAGCGGAAAAATTCACATTCAAAATTTCATTTTGCTACAGCTGAAAGTCATTAAGAATAGGCTTCTTGTTTTCTTTTCAGTTTCCTTTATAAACTGGAATCATTGAACTGTTCAGAAAAACTGATTGTTGAACACGGCTACTTACAAAGTTTTCAGTCTTTAACCCTCAATTTCTAACTTAACCTAACCTAACCCAATAAAGTCAATTTCTAACTTAACCTAACCTAACCCAATAAAGTCAATTTCTAACTTAATCTAACCTAACCCATCAAAGTCTCCTTAACAAACTATCGATTGACAAATAGTTTGTAAATCCGTTTCTTTATGTCGAGATAAAATTACAGGTGTAGGCTTACTTGGTGATCAGGGTCAAAAACTTTTCTTGAGAACGTCCAGTCAATTTGTACTGTTTTGTCATGATAGGCTTAGTCACCTAACATTCACAAAAAGTTTGATTTTCACAAATTAATGAATTTGAGATCTATAACCTAGCGTTGAGGTCTGTGAGGCCGTTCAGGTGTCAATATAAAATGAGACGAGAAAACAGTGTATGAAATTCAGACTATTTGGAGAGTTACTCGGGCGGGGTAGGCCATTCATTGCAATCATGATGAACAATTTATATCTTTTAATTAAAAAATAGTCCTAAAAACACCTCTCAGATGGATCCATACTGTTGTATAAAACTATTCATATCATTCACACATTCTGAGATGTATAAATCTAGAGATTTCACTTTCATATTGTTACCCCACTCTCAAGGCAAGAGCCCGTGTTCCAACCCTGAAATGGGGCAATCTAAAAAGAAGAAATCTATTTTTTCTTGTTTCCTTTCCTAACTGGGATATTTTCCCTGCTGAAGCCCCTGGGCTTATAGCATCCTGCTTTTCTAACTAGGGTTGGAGCTTACCAAGTGATAATAACAATAATAGAGATGACAGTAAAGCGTAAAGAGAAAAAGGAATCAGTGCTTGCGCGTTTTTGTATCTAAGGATGAGAACAATACACAATTAATAACCCTTGAAAATATAACTAAATAGTATGGAAAGAGCGTAGATATAAGGTTTATGAAAATTTGGTCTAAGAATTGGAAATGCGAACACTCCCACCCCACCCTAAGTGGTGATGCAATATTGTGTCAAGTAATTTTATTTGAGCTGGACAGCAAGGAAGAGATTCGTATAAAACAAGAGATGAAGTACAAAGATATATAGGTGAAAATGTAGTAAACCCCTAAGCTACAGAAGATAGATGACAAAATGAAAGAAAGTTACAGAGAATAGATGTCAGATATGATTACAATGAAGTGAATAGATGTATTCCTGGTACATTTAAAAGTTTCAATACGATTTTACATTTACAAACCTTGATATTAATATTCATGTAATGAGGACATCTCCATGTGCATTTGAAAATTGAGACAAATGCAAGACCCAATGAAGAAACTATTACGTTATAAAAGTTCCAGAGATACAAGCCCATGAAATGCATTACCGTTGTTGGACTTCTGGTCTCATTCATTTTGAGCTAGACAAGCAGGGTTTAAACGAGCATGTGGCCATTACCTTAGATGTTGCTCCTTTTTACCTTAGATTACCTTAAGACTTTTCAAATTTCCTTAAATTTGAAGATAGTAAAACAAATTTACCTTATAATTACAATAAAGATACCGTGAAACTATGCAAATTACCTCAAACTAAGGTAAAGACTTTAACAGTTTAAACTCTGCAGACAAGCAAGCTTCACACCACGGTTGAAAATAGAGTTCTTAGCCCTAGGCCTAACCTTCCAAATTCATCCAAGCATATTTATAAACCTTCCAAATCAATCATCATTATCTAACTGTAATACTTCGTGGACGATCTGAGTAACATCTCACCTGAGTTGTTCCTTTTTCCAAGATCTGTAGGCTGAGATGGCGCAGGCGACGACGAAGAGGACAGTGAGGAGTGTCCCATACTCCCACAGGGTGTCTCCGATCGCCGTCAGGAAACCAAACAGAGACATCTTTCCCTATGGCACGAAAACTCCTGTCGAAATGTTGCATTTGAAATAAACGAAGGCAAGAGAGTGCTTGAGATGGTGCGAATGAGCAGGCAAACTTATACGATTCAAGTCCGCTTTGTTTTACAAAATATTGTAAATAAGATGATGGTTTATTGTAAATTGCTATTTGGGTAAATTTAACAAACAAACATATTCGTGTGGCTGCTAATTCAAAGCCTAACGAAGAGAAATAATTGGAGGACCTTCCCAATTTTCTTTGTATTATCATTGCAGTAAATAATTGGTTTTGAATATTTTGAAATCAGATATAAATTTCTTTACAAAATCCTCTTTAAATGTAAGGTCAGATTTTTTCTTATTTTTTTTTTCTTTTTGAAAAAACCTTTTAGAATGAGCACTTTCTATCGATGTGTAATGATCTGAGAGGTCGTCACTTAGTCATAGTACATATAGTAGTTTCAACCTAATTCTTTAACAATTAATCTGCATAAAAAGCATATCTTTATGATAAAAGATGAAAAATATCTTTTTATGTTGACAAGTGTCTATAATTTACTGGAGTGACATTATTCTCTCTCTCTCTCTCTCTCTCTCTCTCTCTCTCTCTCTCTCTCTCTCTCTCTCTCTCTCTCTCTCTCTAATATATATATATATATATATATATATATATATATATATATATATATATATATATATATATATACATATATATATATATATATATATATATATATATATATATATATATATATATATATATATATATATATATATATATATATATGTGTGTGTGTGTGTGTGTGTGTGTGTGTGTCTGTGTTTTTGGAGCTTTTTTTTTTTCGTAACCTCCTAACTTGACTCTTTTACACCTTCCCTTACTGCCAACTTTCATGTATGGCCGGGTTATTTTGAGCGTAAAAACATTAACTATGTATTTTCATGTCTAGCCTACGACAGTAAATCTCACGGTATATCATGTCAAAGTTTAAAAAAGTGGTATGGTCTTTTCTCTTTACACATAAAGATAAGATAAAGAAACTTTACCCTTAAGTGAAATCAGTGAAGTATACTGTATAGATTGGGATGACAGTATCATGACACTAAGACTAATTCGGTCTATATTCGCCCAAACTACAAGAGAACAGAAATTGTCAAGATTTTGTATTATAGAACCCAAGGAACTTCTTTTATCTTCATCATCATCATCTCCTCCTACGCCTATGGACGCAAAGGGCTTCGGTTAGATTTCGCCAGTCGTCTCTATCTTGAGCTTTTAATTCAATACTTCTCCATTCGTCGTCTTCTACTTTGCGCTTCATAGTCCTCAGCCATGTATGCCTGGGTCTTCCAACTCTTCTATTGCCTTGTGGACCCCAGCTGAACGTTTGGTGAACTAATCCCTCTTGGTGGGGGGGGGGGGTGTTTCCGAAGAGCAAGCCCAAACCATCTCCATCTACCCCTCATCATGATCTCATCCATATGTGGCACTCGGGTAATTTCTCTTATAGTTTCATTTCTACCTCAGATGTCAGGATGCCTGAAAACTTCTGAATCAATCAATCTGTCCTGCCATTTAACTCCCAATATCCTTCTGAGGGCTTTGTTCTCGACTATACTAAATCTATTCGAGATTATTTCATTGTCATACCATGACTCTTACATCTTACGAATAAAAATTCACATCGTCCACAAAGGAAAAATAAGTGGTACTATGGGTGGAATAATACTGGCCAGACAGTGCTACATTGGATCCTTCTCTCTGGTTACGGTTCATTTTCCCTTTGCCCACACACTACCACACTGAATAGTCTGGCCTATTCTCTACATATTTTCCTCTGTCCTCATACACCTGACAACACTGAGATTACCAAACAATTCTTCTTACTGCACTATATTTGTTCATTGGCTACTTTTCTCTTTGTAAGGGTAGAAGAGGCTCTTCAGCTATGGTGAGCAGCTCTTCTAGAAGGACACTCCAAAATCAAACCATTGTTCACTAATCTTGGTAATGCCATAGCCTCTGTACCATGGTCTTCCACTGTCTCAGGTTAGAGCTCTCATGCTTGAGGGTACACTTGGGCACACTGTTCTATCTTATATCTTATTTCTCTTCCTCTTGTTTTGTTAGTTTTTATAGTTTATAAAGTGATATTTGTTTTAATACTATTGCTCTTCTTTAAATATTTTATTTTTCATAGTTTCCTTTCCTCAATGAGCTATTTTCCCTGTTGGAGCCCCTGGGCTTATAGCATCCTGCTTTTCCAACTAGGGTTGTAACTTAGCAAGTAATAATAATAATAATAATAATAATAATAATAATAATAATAATAATAATAATAATAATAATAATAATAATAATAATAAAAGGCCATGCAAAGAAAATACAAAGGCAATCTCCTTAGGCTTAAGGGAAGAACACTCCCATTACTAAAAGGAGGGGTTTGGTGCGAGCGGCAACGGCTCCTACGATAAGACGCTTATGAAACCAACCCTCTACATACCACAGCACAGTATCTCCATAAATCCTAGGTTCTTTCGCTTTATATAACTATCTGAGTTCCGTATCGTATATAACATATATAACGTTCCTTATATCGGAACTTGTCGTCCTAACCTTTTAAAAATAACTAAATTTTTATAGTGCTGTAAAACAAAATATTATCATTAGCTAAGCTACAACTCTAGTTGGAAAAACAGGATGCTATAAGCCCAGGGGCCCTGAACAGGGAAAATAGCCCAGTGAGGAAAGGAAACAGGGAAAAATAAGATATTTTAAGAACAGTAATATCATTGAAATAAATATTTCCTATATGAACTATAAAAACTTTATCAAAACAAGAAGAGAAATTAGATAGAATAGTGTGCCCGAGTGTACCCTCAAGCAAGAGAATGGATAGCATGGATTGATCAGTAAGACCTGGAGAAGCTCTGCAAGATTATGTCTCAGCAGTATGTATGTACGGATTACTACCGATGAATGTCAAACAACTTTGGCGCATAGACTACTGGTAGGAGCATTGGGCAGCATATCATATATATATCATACATCAATGCTTGGAAACTGGTGGAGTGACAGTAAGTCACAATAAAAACCAACAGAATAGCAGAGTGACTAGGTGCGAAGGTGATTATTAAAAAAACATATGATACGTAAAAAAAAAAAAAAAAAAAAAAAAAAAAAAAAAAAAAAAAAAAAAAAAAAAAAAAAAACTTCAATTCAGACAAGACATCAATCTAAACGATTGAAAACATATAACTGGGATACAGGCATATAGGGGTGATTTTTATCCTTTTTATTTATACATTACTACAATCAATATATATAATACTTTTGCTGCGAGTATGCCTCTACTGTACTGGCACCTTGAAAGCCACCCGAAGGAGAAAAAAAAAATCACTAATTCACTAGTCTTTTCATCGGGTCTCGTAGAGCCTAACACTGTGTCCCCTGTTGGGAATGCTTCAAATCCGGCTGCTGAAACCAGATACTTGAATGCAGTGCTTAAGGGCCACCCCCACCCCCTCTCTCTCTCTCTCTCTCTCTCTCTCTCTCTCTCTCTCTCTCTCTCTCTCTCTCTCTCTCTCTCTCACACAACCATATCATAGTATAATTTTAATTGGAATATCTTTTCCTCTAATCATTAAATACGGCGGTTTTATTGTTTGAAACATTTGAACCCTTGACGTTAAACTGAATACGCACTAATATTCCTAAGTTCAAAAGTTCAAAATTGCAACAATGTTCAACATGAAGTCTTTTTATAGTTTATATATGACATATCTGTTTTGAAGATGTTACTGTGTTTTTTTAATATTTTAGTTATTTTTTTTTCTCAAAGGGTTTATTCATTTCCTTATATCCTTTCCTCACTGCTATTTTTCCGTATTGGAGCCGTTGGGCTTATAGCGTCTTGCTTTTCCAACTAAGGTTGTAGCTCAGCTAATAATAATAATAATAATAATAATAATAATAATAATAATAATAATAATAATAATAATAATAGATTTCAATTGACTATCTCCTTGTAACTGAAATTTTAAGTTTGGGAAGCATTTATTTTATATAAAATTGTGTAAAACCTCCCGTACTATTATTATTATTATTATTATTATTATTATTATTATTATTATTATTAGCTAAGCTACAACCCTAGTTGGAAAAAGCAAGATGTTTTAAGCCCAAGGACTCCAACAGGGAAAAAGAGCCCAGTGAGGAAAGGAAATAAGGAAATAGATAAACGATATAAGAAGTAATGAACAATTAAAATATAATATTTTAAAAACATTAACAACGATAATACAAAGAATCATGTTCAAGAAACTGCCTTCTCAGTCTAAGTATCAAGAAATGACAGATGTTAAAATTAGCTATGCCTTTTTCTTTCCTTATTTTATAATCAACACTGCTTCTCTCATTCAGACAAGTCTAGGCCTAAAGTAAATTAGGACTACTTTCTGGCAAATTCATAATAGTGCAGAGCCTCTGCGCTAAAATGGTTTTAGTGAAGATGTATTTTAATGTTGATAATGTTCTAAATATTTTTTATTTGTTCATTATTTCTCTCATAGTTTATTTCCATATTTTCTTTCCTCATTGAGCTATATTTTTCCTGTTGGAGCCCTTGGGCTTAGAGCATCTTGCTTTTCCAACTAGGGTTGTAGCTTAGCAAATAATAATAAATACAATAATAATAATGATAATAATAATAATAATAATAATAATAAATAATAATAATAAATAATAATAATAATAAATAATAATAAATAATAACAACAACAACAACAACAACAACAATAATAATAATAATAATAATAATATAAGCAGCTACAGTTTATCCAGTTGGTCCTGAGTTTATCATAAGTCCACCACATCCTGTGTTTGAATTCACGTGAATGTTAATAACGGGGTTATTCTTAGGGGGGGGGGGGGGGGCTGCTAGAGGTAGGGGTGGGGGGAGGACGTATGACCAAACCGAGACATGTGGTTTCCAAGCTAAGGGACGTTAGTAATGGAAGTTATTACGGGTAGACAGGTGTGCTATATGTACATATTTCAGTCCTACTCTTGAAAAAAAAAAATGTCAATATTTTGAACATTCTTGTGAATTATTCGTTTTTACTAAATATGATGGAAACCCGTAGGCGCAGATTACATCGACTTTTGAAAGCAATCATCATGAATTACATATTGCATAAAATTGCAACCGTATTTTTGAGAGCATAAAAAACTTTTTCGCATTTTGGCAAGGGACAGAATTTGTATAATGCACTCCCCAAGAGAGATTAGTTCACCAAACTTTCAACTGGGCTCCGCAAGGCACTAGCAGAGTTGGAAGGCCCAGGCCTACACGGCTGAGTACTATAAAACGTTACGTGGGAGATGATGAATCGAGAGGTATTGAATTAAAAGCTCCAGACAGAAACGACTGGTGAAATCTAATTGAGGCCTTTACGTCAATAGGCGTAGGTGATGATGATGATTCATCAAAATATGTTCACAATAACTATAACAATATCTGATGTATTTCTTAATACACTTCACCACCACGAGCAACTTTCTGCAACAATCCATACTATGCTACACATCACGCTGATAAACATGCACCTCTCTGTTGTTTTACTCCTCTTTTCTATTTTTAATTCCACAGTCAATACAAAAAAACTAATCTAAACACAACACTAACAAGCTAGTTTTTTTTTTTGATCAAAGCTCACAAAAATATTTTGCAGACGTCACGCCACTTTACACACAAACCGAAATAAAGCAATTACTTTCCGGTTTCTCCGACTGGACGTCCACCCGCGTGGATAAGCAGACACCGTGAGAGTGAGCACAACTGACTGTAGTTGTACTCGCGGGCCACTCAGCAAGCATTGCAGACTCTCCATTTGTTTGTTGATAAGAAATATCTTGGGGTAGCCTTAAACAATTTGCCCTCCAGATGACCCTCGGTTATCTGTGGTGAAGTAACATTATCAGCAGAGTTGATCATAAGATCTAGATAGCGTTTATGTAAAAAAAAAACTCATAAAATGATGCAACGGGATATTTCTAAACGTGAAACACCTGTTATCAAGTTCTTTTCAGCTATATTGAATATTTTCTTAATTTCTCGCATTGTGTATGCTTAAATTGTACTTAATCTAACACACAAACATTCAAATATATTTTAGTTAATGATCAAAATCCCAAAGTGGCTACAAACACACGTGTAAGCTACAATGCAGCTTAGTGGTCCCCAACCAATTCATTCAAGGTTATCCGATGGTCCCAGCCATTGTGGTAGCTTATAAAATTTCGACAATCTTTTCCTTTATTCGTACCATTCTTTCTCTTATAATATTACGAACCGCTCGAATTAATTATTAAAAGATAATGCTACTATATAAAACAAAATGAAAATAACCAAAATCTTCCACCAAATGAAATTGATAATACGAACACTGAGCTGTATTATAAATGAAGACAAAAGGGCGAGTTAAGCTCGCTGAGTGGCATTTGACGCACTCATCATGAATCAGCACTGTTTTATCAGAGTGGATTCACAGACTCCTCTGCTTCCCTTAGGAGTTGGGGCGCAGTGTCGTCAGTGCGCCCCATCGGTTGCATTGTAGGCATTTCCGAGGTCATTACAGCTTGCTTTCGTCCTACAATTTTAACCATCTTTACCTCCATTCAGGCTTTCTTTCTTGCCGACCAAATTTCGTTTACTTCATTGGTCACACTACAATTTTTACCACAATTTCACCTCGGTGTTACGTGGCCTTCCTGGTCCCAGCACCGGCCGATATGACCTAGATTCCACGAGTCCGTCTCTCATTCTATCATACCAGAATTTTATCTCTAGACCATGACATTTCTTTGACAGATCTTTAATGTGTAATCAGTGGATTTTCTCCTGCTAAGATAATGTAGGGAGATATATTATGTACATCTAAAAGTCAGAAATCAGATCAGCAATAAAAGAATATTCATCTACTGCTGGTTACTGGGTAAAAGTAAAATTGAATCGAAAACTCACATGGTCAAAAGTCAATTTATACTAAATAAATATTTGCATCTTTTTAAAAGTTATGAATGCTGAGATGGATTATGGGAATATCACGGCCTGAAAGATTGGAAAATTGTGAAATAAGAAGAATGGCAGGCGTAGTAAGGATTACAGAGATGATAAGGATGTCACGATTGAGATAGTGTAGTAATGTGTTAAGGATGGATGGTGGGGAGGGCGTGAGGAGGGCTTGGGAGGAACCTGTTAGGGAGAGAAGATCGAGAGGGAGTCAGAGTGATAAGGAGAAGGATGATATGGAGAGAAGAGGTTTGGTGTGTAAGGATACCTACGACAGAAGGCATTGGAGAGGGCGCATAAAGGCAACCGACCCCTTAATGTAGGGATAACGGCGGGGAAGAAGAAGACCTATTTTATCTCCCATTTATGTAATTCTGTTATAGTTCAACATGAATAATTTACATTATCTGATCACGTGATACAAGGGGATTCCAATTCTCCAGAGACATGTAACTGAGATTAAATCCACTTGTACATGTTATCGTACAGTAGCTACTTGACCCCATTAGGTGGTGTTCTACATAAGTATGTTATATTCCTTAACATTATCGTCCTATACTCCACAGTATTTCTACTCGGTGTTAATCTTAGCTTTAGTCCCCTCACTCTCATACCTATGACTAATCGCCCTTATATACTAAAGAGCAAGTGTGTGTATGTGTGTGTGTGTGTGTATATATATATATATATATATATATATATATATATATATATATATATATATATATATATATATATATGTGTGTGTGTGTGTGTGTGTGTGTGATTTATTTATTTCCGGTCACATGTAGTGGCATTACCAGATGTATAACTACGCAGTCACTCCCCGTCCCTCGGGTAGCGGTGGGGAGAGGGAGTAGCCATACCCTGGTACCCCAAGAGGTACACTTTGAAAGCACAATCTCCCAGAAATCTGTGTGTTTTTGTGTTTCCATATCTATTTATATATTTAGTCGTCAATGTTGACAGGTCGCGTACACTAGTGTTACAGATTAGCTGTTATGTCACTTCGCGCCTTTTCAACATCGCCGTTACGGACTCATCCTACGACGGGATTAAACGTAATCAGTTACCTAGAATAATCAACGATGCTATATGTTTATTTCTCTACAGGTAAGATGCTTAGCCAATTGAAACATATCTCTCATCAACATCAGGGAAATGTTCTACTGAATCCTGATGTCGTCACTTCCTTCTGCAAAATGGTAAATGCAACAGAAATTAAGAAATTGAGCAAAGAAAAGAAAAAAAAAAGCAATCAGACTTGCATAACAAGAGTAGGACAAGCCATCTATTCCGCTTTCCTTCTAAAACTGAAGATCTAAATATCTCACAGGTAAATGATCGTCTGAAACAATTTTGATGATTTGAAAAATATAAATATTCTAATCGTAAATGAAAATAGATATAAGATATCTGATTTTATCTTTTACTACACAAGAAATAAAATAAATACTGGTCGCATGATATATAATTAGAATGTAAGCATTGTATTTATTAAAATAACAATGAAAATACGTACTTCAAAGTATCCGTCCTAACAGTAAAAGAGAAAACGTTAAAATGTATAATAATAGAAAATGTATTACGATAATTTAGGATAGTCTAAAGAAAATTTTACAAGGAGAAACTGTATTTCCGTAAGTTATTTCAAAACTATGTTTATGAAATATTCGTTCATTTTTATATTCACATTTACTGGATTAGGGGTTTTACAAGAATTATAAGATTTTGGAGATTTCTGAATTCGTTGGGACAGACATATAGAAAAAGAAAATTAACATTTACAAAAGGACAAAAAGACACAAGCGCATGATAATATATTCTTTTAAAACCACTTGATTAGGGTTCATTTCACTACGTTCATTACTTAAAAGCTACCTGAACCAGATAGCAACCAGAGAAAGTTTGAAAATTACGAAATAGTTGATCAAAACGCCAAAATTTCGAATACTTAACTCATTTTATGACATATCATCGGCATTAGTTATAGATACTATTGAGGCGGAGCTTAACTCTCTTACATAATTCCACTCGTAATAAGTTAATTATTATTATTATTACTATTATTATTATTAATATTATTATTATTATTATTATTATTATTATTATTATTATTATTATTATTATTATTATTATTATTATTATTATTATTATTATTATTATTATTATTATTATTATTATTATTATTATTATTATTTTGAAACAATGTATTAGCTTATTAAGAAATCTACTTCAGAACATGATATCCATATATGAAAAATGAGAACACCCCAGCCTTGAGAACATATAAAAAAATGCATATTAAAGCAGAAGCAATCTATCAAATACATCACAGACAAGAACAGACAGAAACTGGAGAGTAATTCAGAAAATAATAAGCACCGGGGCTCATAGCAGACAATAGATGTCGTAGTAGTGTATTCCAGAAAAAGAATATCTGATTTTTTTTTCTTTTATCGCTTATTTTAAAATAATGAATTCCTTCTCCAGAATTATTTCTTAGCTATAGACAAAATGTCAAACATAGCGTAAATATCCAATGATGTAGTATAGGTTTGGGAAAAAAGGGAGGCTATTGTTTTATGGTTAGATAATTTGGAATTAACCGTAAAGGCGATATTTGATTTAATAAGTGTCATGGTAGTAACGATTTCTTAGGATATTTTAAATTGAAGTTATCAAGACTAGGTGTACCTTTTGGATTCGATTGGATTTACCTTTAAACAGACTTATTATGAAATGAATGTTACCGTGTGGGTATTGGGAGGTACATTACTATCAACTGCAAACGTACGGTACAATGCCATCATGACAATGCAGAGGTTCGGTACAATACTATCATAAAAATACAAAGGTATGGTACAATACTATCATGACAATACAGAGGTACAATACAATATTATCATGATAATGCAGAGGTACCGTACAATATTATCGTGACAATACTAGAGATATAGTACAATATTATCATGACAATACAGATGTACGGTACAATACTATCATGTCAATACAGAGGTACGTACTGTACCAACCGTGTGTCACTCCGGGGTCACCAATGTGACGGTGCCGAGTGAGAGTTGTGAACTCAAAGGCAGGATGCAATCAACTGAGTTCACAACCCTCACTCGGCACCGTCACATTGGTGACCCCGGAGTGCCACACGGTTGGTACAGTAATCAACTGAGTTCACAACCCTCACTCGGCACCATCACATTGGTGACCCCGGAGTGACACACGGTTGGTACAGTACGTACCTCTGTATTGACATGATAGTATTTTACCGTACCTCTGTATTGTCACGATAGTATTTTACTGTACCAACAATGTGTCACTCCGAGGTCACCAATGTGACGGTGCCGAGTGAGGGTTGTGAACTCAAAGGCAGGATGCAATCAACTGAGTTCACAACCCTCACTCGGCACCGTCACATTGGTGACCCCGGAGTGACACACGGTTGGTACAGTAATCAACTGAGTTCACAACCCTCACTCGGCACCATCACATTGGTGACCCCGGAGTGACACACGGTTGGTACAGTACGTACCTCTGTATTGACATGATAGTATTTTACCGTACCTCTGTATTGTCACGATAGTATTTTACTGTACCAACAATGTGTCACTCCGAGGTCACCAATGTGACGGTGCCGAGTGAGGGTTGTGAACTCAAAGGCAGGATGCAATCAACTGAGTTCACAACCCTCACTCGGCACCGTCACATTGGTGACCCCGGAGTGACACACGGTTGGTACAGTAATCAACTGAGTTCACAACCCTCACTCGGCACCATCACATTGGTGACCCCGGAGTGACACACGGTTAGTACAGTACGTACCTCTGTATTGACATGATAGTATTTTACCGTACCTCTGTATTGTCACGATAGTATTTTACTGTACCAACAATGTGTCACTCCGAGGTCACCAATGTGACGGTGCCGAGTGAGGGTTGTGAACTCAAAGGCAGGATGCAATCAACTGAGTTCACAACCCTCACTCGGCACCGTCACATTGGTGACCCCGGAGTGCCACACGGTTGGTACAGTAATCAACTGAGTTCACAACCCTCACTCGGCACCATCACATTGGTGACCCCGGAGTGACACACGGTTGGTACAGTACGTACCTCTGTATTGACATGATAGTATTTTACCGTACCTCTGTATTGTCACGATAGTATTTTACTGTACCAACAATGTGTCACTCCGAGGTCACCAATGTGACGGTGCCGAGTGAGGGTTGTGAACTCAAAGGCAGGATGCAATCAACTGAGTTCACAACCCTCACTCGGCACCGTCACATTGGTGACCCCGGAGTGACACACGGTTGGTACAGTACAATACTATCATGACAATACAGAGGAACGGTAAAATACTATCATGAAAATACAGAGGTACATTAAAATACTATCGTGACAATACAGAGGTACGGTAAAATACTATCATGAAAATACAGAGGTACAGTACAATACTGACATGACAATACAGAGGTACAGTATAATACTGTCATGACAATACAGAGGTACAGTACAATACTATATTGACTATATAGAGGTACGGTACAATACTATCACAATACAGAGGTAAGGTACAATACTATCATGACAATACAGAGGCACGGTACCATACTATCATGATAATACAGAGGTATGGTACAATACTATCATGATAATACAGCGACACGGTACAATCTGAATACTGCAGAGGTACACTACAATCTGATTACTGCAGAGGTAATGCACAATATGAATACTGCAAAGATACAGTACAATATGAACACTGAAGAGGTACAGTGCACTATTATCTACCGCAGAGGTAAAGAACTATATAGACACTGCACAAGTACGATACTATCTGGATACCACAGAGGCATGCTACTATCAACTGAAGAGGTACAATCAATAACTAAAGAAAGAGTCTTTCTATAGGTCGCGGTTATAATACTATCTGGACACTTCAGAGGTACGACACCATTTGGGCATTGCTGTCTTACGAAGTTCTGATGGGGATTATAAATATAATGTTTCAAAGACTAGGATTGCAAATTGTTTATAATTGAGATCATAGTTATTGGCACATTTCTTTAAAACCAATTCAAGAATTTCCATGGAAAATGTGCTCTTTGCTTTAAGCTAATTAAACACGTCCGCTAATTATAATAAAATTTGAAGCACGCTGATAAGAGGGGGTACCCCCAGAGATACACTTGGAAACCACAATCTCCCATAAATTGACCAAACTGCCGTGTTGTAGTTAGGAAAAGGGAAGCGTGTGGGAATGGTTGAATCAGTGTGCATGCGTGTGTTTGTGTGTATATGTACCTAAACATTTAGCCGTCATATTTGACGGATCACGTACACTAGTAAACTCATATTCATCGAGTATTTTAGCAGCAACCAATATTCGAATCAAAAGCTGGCTGGTCGTTGATTATACTCACATCTGCGAAAAGTCAATGCACGTCACTTGTCCTGACAGTATGTAACTTAGCATTGGCAGAAAACTGATAACCAAAAAAGTTAACTCGTCCCAGGCTTTGCACAGTAAAGTGACGCATCAGATAACGTG
Organism: Palaemon carinicauda; assembly: GCF_036898095.1. Taxonomy (NCBI): domain Eukaryota; kingdom Metazoa; phylum Arthropoda; class Malacostraca; order Decapoda; family Palaemonidae; genus Palaemon; species Palaemon carinicauda. The sequence continues at coordinate 179,323,218 of NC_090729.1, read as the reverse complement.
AATTATAAAAAGTCGACGAATTATTAAATTGCAGTCACGATTGAATGGTGCGTGACAAAAAAAAAAAAAGGGGGGGTGGCTTTGAGCATTCTGTATTTACATTATTACAGACACTACTACTACTACTACTACTACTACTACTACTACTACTACTATCATATTTACTATTACTATTACTATAACTATTACTACTACTACTACTACTACTACTACTACTACTACTAATAATAATAATAATAATAATAATAATGATAATAATAATAATAAACAAAATATACCCAATGTAATGACGTGCATGTGTCTGGATATATATATATATATATATATATATATATATATATATATATATATATATATATATATATATATATATATATATTATATATATATACATATACACACACACACATATATATATATATATATATATATATATATATATATATATATATATATATAATCTCCTCATACGCCTATTGATACAAAGGGCCTCGGTTAGTTTTCACTAATCATCTCTACTTTGAGCTTTTAAGTCAATAGTTCCATATTCATCATCTATCTCACGTCTCATAGTCCTCAGCCATGTAGGCCTAGGTCTTCCAACTATTCTAGTGCCTTGTGGAGCCCAGTTAAACGTTTGGTGACCTGATCTCTCTTGGGGAGTGCGAAGAGCATGCCCAAACCATCTCCATCTACCCCTGACCATGATCTCATCCACATATGGCACTCGAGTAATCTCTCTTGTAGTTTCATTTCTGATCCTGTCCCGCCATTTAACTCTCAATATCCTTCTGAGGCCTGCGTTCTCAAATCTACTAAATCTGTTGGAGATTGTTTCATTGTCATACCAACTCATGTCCATAC
>NC_090729.1:179314854-179319854 GCF_036898095.1 Palaemon carinicauda | reverse complement strand
TTGGTATATGTATGTATGATGCTAAGGAAAAAAATTATCATGATAAATGAAATACTGAAATTATATGGGAAAACTGAGACCCTGAAAGGAAATTTCTTTTCTATGGGGTTCAAGTCCCGCTCAAACTCGTTAGTTCCATTGGTCACTGCAATTTCACCATCTTGTGAGCTAAAATATGCTGTAAATGAACAACTTGTTTGCTTAAAAACCTTCAATATTCTAAGAGTCTTTTAATCCTAACTTGTTTATTTAAGTCAATTTATAGATGCTTTCACGGTAAAAGACTAACTGGAAATGTAACCGCAGAAAAGAGATACAAAAAAGCTCTGAGCGAATTTTGAAGCCTGACATTGAAAAAGAAATCTAAATCTAGACCTCGAGTTTCTTTAATAGACTGAAGCACTGTTGACATATAGTTACACACCTCTCGATTACCTCTTATTACGTCGAAAGTCTGAAAAGACTAACGGAAATTGTGTAAAGTTCTGTCGGTTATCATGTGTAAATTTATAAATATATAAACAGAATGACCCCGAGGCCTCAAACTTCTTTGTGGCCCTCTTTTCGTACAGTTTATTTCAATGATATTAGAGCTTTAGTAAACAATCCATAGATTTCACATTTAATACCAAAAGGAAAGAAGATACTTAGGCCCCTAGATGGGTCCCTAGTCTTCAGCCTAGTCAGCCTTATGCATAATGCAGTTCTGATTCTACTACATGTTATTATTACAAACGCCTGTTTAATTAGACAGAAAGATAAGTTGACATAAATGAATGGGGAAAACTTCATATTTTGAATATTCTAACCTTACACTATAAAAATCATAATAAATAATCTAATAACATCTATTGCAAAAGAAAATGCGTGTGAAAACCTAAAGGTCAGAACTAAATTCAAAATGAGGACGAATCATACTAAGACGACTATGATAGTAGAAACGAAAGAAAACCGTGCAATTACAGTCACACGCAACATTGCACAATGAATAAACGAATCACTGCCTGAAAATATCCAAGAAATTGATGACAGCTAACCAAAATGTGCATGACTCGGGTTGATTTACTTCGCGGGCAGGTTTCTTTAATTTGCACCTATTATCGCGAAGACTTAAAATATCCAAAGTGATTGATGGTAATACAGGGTAAAAGTTTGGATAAGAAGAGGAAGAGGCAAAAAAGAAGACTACGATTTTTATATTTCATGTCAACTACGCTATTGCATGTGCAAGACCCAAAATTCTTAAAACAAAGGTGATAACAAGATAAATATTTACATTAGAATCAATGTGGACGTGTCAATCCAATAATAAAAAAAAGCCTCGTGCAAATGTTGGAGTTACAAATGCTTAAACAGATATATGTTCACTGTTTAAAAAAGAAATAATTTTATAATTTTTTCTTTTTTTTTAAATTATGTAGAATAGATGCTCCAACATAAACGTGTACAGTAAGTCGTTTATGCACTTATGCAGATATAGCCTACACAGGCATGGAGTCGAGTTAAGCCAATAGTATATGTTCATATACATATATATATATATATATATATATATATATATATATATATATATATATATATATATATATATATATGTGTGTGTGTGTGTGTGTGTGTGTGTGTGTGTACACACAGAGCAAGAAGAAAAATAAGAGAGCAAGAAAAGAAGAGAGCAAAAAAAAGCAAAAAAAAAAAAAAAAAGAAGAAAGCGAGAAAAAAAGGAAGCGTGAAGATAAAAGGGAAGCTCTGCTCTGACATTCTGTATCTGCGTCTTGCACGAAAAAGCTCACTTGCTCCCAGACCACCCTGGAAGAAGGTACCACTTCTGAGGGCAAGCAGCTCTACCCTTCAACTTTCAAGTCAGATGTGGGGTATGTACCGATCATCTAATCTATCATAAAACTAACAATATCTTGAAATGATTTTGAAATGATATTAGTTGGTCTTCTTATGGTGGCCTATGTGGTAACGTCACTGACTGGTGAACGCCAGAAGGGGGCTCGAGTCCCTCTCACACCCGTTATTCGCTTTGGTCGCTGCAACCTCACCATCCTTGTGAGCTAAAGAGGGCGGTTTTGTGGACCATATAGATCTATCTGTTGAGTCATCAGCAACCATTGCCTGGGCCTCCTTAGTCTTAGCTTGGGTGGAGAGGGGGCTTGGGCGCTGACGATATGAATATAAGGTCAGTCTCTATGGCATTGTCCTGCTTGATAGGGAAATGTTACTGTCCCTTGCCTATGTCATTCACGAGCGGCCTTTAACCTTTAAACCTTTAAAGAGCAAATACTATTGTCGTGGCCTTATTGGTAACACCTCTGCCTGGTGATTGCCAGACGGAGGTTCCAGTCCCGCTCAAACTCGTTACTTCCTCTAGTGTCTGCAACCTCACCCTCCTTGTGAGTCAACAGCAGCCAGTACCTAACCCTGTCTGGTCCTATCTTGTTTGGAGAGGGGTCTTGGGCGCTGATGATATGATATATGGTCAGTTTCTAGGGCATTGTCCTACTTGCTAGGGCAATGTCAGTGTCCCTTGCCTCTGCCATTCAAAATAAAAATTAAAAAAAAAAAATAATCCAAATTAGTGGCTCCTCAGAGTTTGAAGATAATATCGAAGACGAACTAAAATCATAAAGTGGTAGAGATTCGCGTGTGCGCAAATCTACTTTTATTCATGACCACTCAATTTTTTCTTATGGTAATGGGGCTTAATAAGAAAGTATAAAATGAAGTTCATGAGTCTTTATTGGGATTTCTTCGCTTTGACAGAAAAATAGATTTATCCTCATTCTATTTTCCTCCAAAAGATAAAAAAAAAAAGTAAAAATATCTAATCCTTTTAATTAACAGGTCTGTCCTTATGGAAACCTCATCGCTACGGAAGATCTAATGGGTTGCCAGTGATGGAATTTTTTGGTTACTTCCAACCATGGTTGGTCCTTCAAGCGCTCCTCTTCGGTTTGTAATCATTTCTATTTTACCTAATTGCAAAATCCTTAGTGAATATACTTTTTCGTCAATATAGAAAAATGTCTTTAGTCCTTAACCGCAGGGCAGGACAGGTCATTCACCTTTGGAAGAGCCAGATGAATCGCTTATGTGCACGTTTGAATATTACGTTGATATAAAGCTTCATTGTATTTCATAGGTTTCCAGATGTGATGGAATAAAAAAGTTCTTCAAGTTTGCTGGAAATATACTGTATACACTCACAAACACACACACACATACATATATACATACACACACACACACACACACACACACACACACACACACATATATATATATATATATATATATATATATATATATATATATATATATATATGTGTGTGTGTGTGTGTGTGTGTGCGTGTGTATATTTGTTGCATTTAATTGGTATGGGATAGATCATTGTATTCATCGAACTTATTTCCATATACGCTTTATATTACATTACCACTTTGTTTTTACGTTCACTATCACTTTTTCACTCTTGCTTAATTTTTACTTGAATCACAAAATATGAAGATCTACAATTACCAGCTCATGAATTATACAATTATTAACTTCCAGCTACGCTCTTCAAACCAAGTAATGAATCTGTCACCCGGACGACCAATAATATAATGGCTCTGACATCAGTCGAAGATCTGAACGAGGAATTATTCCACGAAAGGGAGTTTCAAAGACTATTTGCTAATTCCACTTCGTTTGACGTTTTCAATGTCACCGATCTTCTCTGGAATTCAGGGTAGGTTAAAAATATCTTCTTTATTTAAGAATATTAAAGTTTTCTAATGTAAATGTCACACTCTGAATGGCATTCTTGATAATGATCGAAATATAAATGGTTATGATTTGAACTAAATTTTCCGTAATCATCAAAGAACAGCTGTTTACGTAATGGATTAGTGTTCATTATCAACAAAGTACAGCTGATTATTGAACATTGAACAGTTCATTTAAGACTAGATATAATTCAATCAATATACTGCTAAAGAAAACTATATAAAGACTTCGAAAAGGTTTATAATATGAATTACAGTGTTCATTATCAATAAAATACAGCTATTTATTGAACATTGAACAGTTCATTTAAGACTAGATATAATCCAATCAACAGACTGCTAAAGAAACCTATATAACGACTTCGAAAAGGTTTATAATATGAATTAAAGTGTTCTTTATTAACAAAGTACAGCTGAACATTGAACAGTTCATTTAAGAATAGATATAATCCAATCAGCAGACAGCTAAAGAAACGTTGATAATAACTTCAATAAGATTTACGACTTAAATGATGCTTGTATTATCAAAATGTTTCGAGAAAATTATAGTCCATCACGATTTCCATATTGATATAAAACATTCGCCAACATTTATGCCAGTGTGTTAGAAAGATTCAAATACATACAGATACAGAGAGAAAGTGAAGTTGAGAGACATTATTAGATCATTCTACCATTACCTAAGTTATAATATTAGATCATTCTACCATTATTCAAGTTACATTATTAGATCATTCCACCCTTACCGAAGTTGCATTATTAGATTTTTCTTCCATTATCTAAGTTACATTATTAGATCATTCTACCTTTATCTAATTTCCTGAAATCGTCGCTTCCTCAACTTTATTTCAAACATTATCGTATACGTCTCAATAAAAAAAAAAAACATTATTTTGATATTTTAAAATATCTATTTTTACCTAGACATCGTTGCATTGGTCTATAAAGCCACAGACTTTGCTACCACTTTAGCATAGAGATCATTTTTATTTTTTAAATCAGTTTGATATGGGTTAAGTAGGCGCTGGTGACTGGTGCAATACATGAGTATACGCTACCGGGGTCTAAGCGATGTCAGGCAGGGCAACCAATCGGTACTACGGCCTACACTGTTAAAAATTTTCATTAAAAGACGGTAAATGTCTGGAAACATTTATTCTATGATTTTTACCGTTTTAAAAACTGATATATTGACGTAAAGGAGTGATATTACGGTCACAAACCTGT
>NC_090729.1:179217354-179309854 GCF_036898095.1 Palaemon carinicauda | reverse complement strand
ATTAGTGACGATTTTATCTTTAAGCTGTAAAAAAGAGAAAGGATGGAAAGCTGTTTCCTAGTAAGATCTATTAGTGACGGTTTTAGCTTTATGCTGTAAAAAAGAGAAAGGATGGAAAGCTGTTTCCTAGTAAGATCTATTAGTGACGGTTTTAGCTTTATGCTGTAAAAAAGAGAAAGGATGGAAAGCTGTTTCCTAGTAAGATCTATTAGTGACGGTTTTAGCTTTATGCTGTAAAAAAGAGAAAGGATGGAAAGCTGTTTCCTAGTAAGATCTATTAGTGACGGTTTTAGCTTTATGTTGTAAAAAAGAGAGAAAGGATGGAAAGCTGTTTCCTAGTAAGATCTATTAGTGACGGTTTTAGCTTTATGCTGTAAAAAAGAGAGAAAGGATGGAAAGCTGTTTCCTAGTAAGGTCTATTAGTGACGGTTTTAGCTTTATGCTGTAAAAAAGAGAAAGGATGGAAAGCTGTTTCCTAGTAAGATCTATTAGTGACGGTTTTAGCTTTATGTTGTAAAAAAGAGAGAAAGGATGGAAAGCTGTTTCCTAGTAAGGTCTATTAGTGACGATTCTATCTTTAAGCTGTAAAAAAGAGAAAGGTTGGAAAGCTGTTTCCTAGTAAGATCTATTAGTGACGGTTTTAGCTTTATGCTGTAAAAAAGAGAGAAAGGATGGAAAGCTGTTTCCTAGTAAGGTCTATTAGTGACGATTCTATCTTTAAGCTGTAAAAAAGAGAAAGGTTGGAAAGCTGTTTCCTAGTAAGATCTATTAGTGAAGGTTTTAGCTTTATGCTGTAAAAAGAGAGAAAGGATGGAAAGCTGTTTCCTAGTAAGATCTATTAGTGACGGTTTTAGCTTTATGCTGTAAAAAAGAGAGAAAGGATGGAAAGCTGTTTCCTAGTAAGATCTATTAGTGACGGTTTTAGCTTTATGCTGTAAAAAAGAGAGAAAGGATGGAAAGCTGTTTCCTAGTAAGATCTATTAGTGACGGTTTTAGCTTTATGCTGTAAAAAAGAGAGAAAGGATGGAAAGCTGTTTCTTAGTAAGGTCTATTAGTGACGATTCTATCTTTAAGCTGTAAAAAAGAGAAAGGATGGAAAGCTGTTTCCTAGTAAGATCTATTAGTGACGGTTTTAGATTTATGCTGTAAAAAAGAGAGAAAGGATGGAAAGCTGTTTCCTAGTAAGATCTATTAGTGACGGTTTTAGCTTTATGCTGTAAAAAAGAGAAAGGATGGAAAGCTGTTTCCTAGTAAGATCTATTAGTGACGGTTTTAGCTTTATGTTGTAAAAAAGAGAGAAAGGATGGAAAGCTGTTTCCTAGTAAGATCTATTAGTGACGGTTTTAGCTTTATGCTGTAAAAAAGAGAGAAAGGATGGAAAGCTGTTTCCTAGTAAGATCTATTAGTGACGGTTTTAGCTTTATGCTGTAAAAAAGAGAAAGGATGGAAAGCTGTTTCCTAGTAAGATCTATTAGTGACGGTTTTAGCTTTATGCTGTAAAAAAGATAAAGGATGGAAAGCTGTTTCCTAGTAAGATCTATTAGTGACGGTTTTAGATTTATGCTGTAAAAAAGAGAAAGGATGGAAAGCTGTTTCCTAGTAAGATCTATTAGTGACGGTTTTAGCTTTATGTTGTAAAAAAGAGAGAAAGGATGGAAAGCTGTTTCCTAGTAAGGTCTATTAGTGACGATTCTATCTTTAAGCTGTAAAAAAGATAAAGGATGGAAAGCTGTTTCCTAGTAAGATCTATTAGTGACGGTTTTAGCTTTATGCTGTAAAAAAGAGAGAAAGGATGGAAAGCTGTTTCCTAGTAAGATCTATTAGTGACGGTTTTAGCTTTATGCTGTAAAAAAGAGAGAAAGGATGGAAAGCTGTTTCCTAGTAAGATCTATTAGTGACGGTTTTAGCTTTATGCTGTAAAAAAGAGAGAAAGGATGGAAAGCTGTTTCCTAGTAAGATCTATTAGTGACGGTTTTAGCTTTATGCTGTAAAAAAGAGAGAAAGGATGGAAAGCTGTTTCCTAGTAAGATCTATTAGTGACGTGTTTAGCTTTATGCTGTAAAAAAGAGAGAAAGGATGGAAAGCTGTTTCCTAGTAAGATCTATTAGTGACGGTTTTAGCTTTATGCTGTAAAAAAGAGAGAAAGGATGGAAAGCTGTTTCCTAGTAAGGTCTATTAGTGACGATTTTATCTTTAAGCTGTAAAAAAGAGAAAGGATGGAAAGCTGTTTCCTAGTAAGGTCTATTAGTGACGGTTTTAGCTTTATGCTGTAAAAAAGAGAGAAAGGATGGAAAGCTGTTTCCTAGTGAGGTCTATTAGTGACGATTTTATCTTTAAGCTGTAAAAAAGAGAAAGGATGGAAAGCTGTTTCCTAGTAAGATCTATTAGTGACGGTTTTAGCTGTATGCTGTAAAAAAGAGAGAAAGGATGGAAAGCTGTTTCCTAGTAAGATCTATTAGTGACGGTTTTAGCTTTATGTTGTAAAAAAGAGAAAGGATGGAAAGCTGTTTCCTAGTAAGATCTATTAGTGACGGTTTTAGCTTTATGTTGTAAAAAAGAGAAAGGATGGAAAGCTGTTTCCTAGTAAGATCTATTAGTGACGGTTTTAGCTCTATGCTGTAAAAAAGAGAGAAAGGATGGAAAGCTGTTTCCTAGTAAGATCTATTAGTGACGGTTTTAGCTTTATGTTGTAAAAAAGAGAAAGGATGGAAAGCTGTTTCCTAGTAAGATCTATTAGTGACGGTTTTAGCTTTATGCTGTAAAAAAGAGAGAAAGGATGGAAAGCTGTTTCCTAGTAAGGTCTATTAGTGACGATTTTATCTTTAAGCTGTAAAAAAGAGAAAGGATGGAAAGCTTTTTCCTAGTAAGGTCTATTAGTGACGGTTTTAGCTTTATGCTGTAAAAAAGAGAAAGGATGGAAATCTGTTTCCTAGTAAGATCTATTAGTGACGGTTTTAGCTTTATGCTGTAAAAAAGAGAAAGGATGGAAATCTGTTTCCTAGTAAGATCTATTAGTGACGGTTTTAGCTTTATGCTGTAAAAAAGAGAAAGGATGGAAATCTGTTTCCTAGTAAGATCTATCAGTGACGGTTTTAGCTTTATGCTGTAAAAAAGAGAAAGGATGGAAATCTGTTTCCTAGTAAGATCTATCAGTGACGGTTTTAGCTTTATGCTGTAAAAAAGAGAAAGGATGGAAATCTGTTTCCTAGTAAGATCTATCAGTGACGGTTTTAGCTTTATGCTGTAAAAAAGAGAAAGGATGGAAATCTGTTTCCTAGTAAGATCTATTAGTGACGGTTTTAGCTTTATGCTGTAAATAAAGAGAAAGAATGAAAAGGTGTTTCCTAGTAAGGTCTAATAGTGATGATTTTAGCTTCATGCTGTTGATTTCTGAATTATGATGTTGTGCAAATTTAATTTACAGCTTCTTAAGATACGTAAGGCTCCAGTGACCATGTGTAAGAATACGACTACATAATTGTTTTTATTACATACGTCCTTTAGGTTTCATTTCCACTATATTCATCAGAGAGTTTATTTCAACAAACTTTCAACTGGGATCCACAAGGCACTAGAGGAGTTGGAAGACCCTGGCCTACATGACTGAGGACTATGAAGTGTGAAGTAGGAGATGATGAATAGAGAAGTATTGAATTAAAAGCTCAAGATAGAGACGATTTGCGAAATCTAACTGAGGCCCTTTGCGCCTATAGGGTAGGAGGAGAGGGTGATTTTTTGCCGAAGATTCGATTGCCATTCGCCCAACATTACATGAACTTGGCAATCAAATATAAAAATTCCTAATTAGATCAAAACAGTAAATTACATACATACATCAGCCGTTCCCAGTCCACTGCAGGACAAAGCCCTCAGACAAGGCCTTCCATGTGTGTCTGTTTATGGCCTTTCTATGCCAGTTCACACCAGCAAAATTTCCAATTTCGTCAATTCATCGTCTTCTTTTCCTTCCCTTGCTTCTTTTGCAAAGGACATACATACATCGTCTTCTCTTCCTACCCATGCTTCTTTTGCAAAATACTTACATACATACATACGTACACATGTCTGTATAGAATACAAAGACGCACGTTTGTATCGTATATGCATCCCTTCAAGTAGATCTAAGATGAAAAAATGATAATTCTCCACTTCTATAAACATGGATTGTAATAATAATTCACGATCCACAACCTATGGAAAATATGAATCTATATAAACGCTTATCTTCAGATCACGGACGGGTTACTGCAGACACCGACTGTTCACTGGTACGTTGTTCTTGAGGAAAACATCATGAAAGACATCGGTGACATCATCAAGGAGGGCACACAGGTAGGAGAGAGAGAGAGAGAGAGAGAGAGAGAGAGAGAGAGAGAGAGAGAGAGAGAGAGAGAGAGAGAGAGAGAGAGAATAGAATCTTTGAGTTGTCAAGCAATGTACATATAATAATTTCAAATATAATAATAATAATAATAATAATAATAATAATAATAATAATAATAATAATAATAATAATGATAATAATAATAATAATAATAATAATAATAACAATAATAATAATAATAGTAGTAGTAGTAGTAGTTTTAAAATTGATAATGATTTTTTATAATCTTACTAAATTTAATATTTTCCCTTTATTCTTTCAGAGTTAGCTGCGTTATCCACTGTGCCAAACTAAACATATAGTATTTCCTGTATTATAAATTCAATTCCCATTCAATGTGTCTTAATTTAAAATTTCAATGTATGAGATACTATCACCTTTCTTTCCATCGTAAAATATACAATCAATAATGACACGATGAAATTAAATATTGAATTATCACACGAAAGCGTAATTTATCATGTTGTGGTATTTTGGCTCTGAACATTACATTAAGTACTCATTTATTTTTGTGTATAAGATTTAATTTCCTTACTACTGTAACGAAAATACGCCATAAGATAGACTATGAATTTGAATTTGCTATTTGCCATAAATTTTTGGTGACCAATTCTTGGAGATAACAGAAAACGAGTTTATGTAATGAGAGTTTTAAAACTATCACTAAAAAAGAAAACCCTTTTGTTTTTACTTCCCAGATTTCATTGGCGCTGAAGGCTGGAAACAAGTTCAAGTTCTTCGTCTCTTACATCAACAAGAATGACAAAGTGGCGTAAGTTTTGCCGTCTCTGCAGTTGGGATTTTCGTTGTTTCTGTTGGCAACCTGAAACAAGAATTGAATGTATCGTCAAAGTTTTTTTTTTTTTTTTTTTTTTTTAATTTTTATAATGCATGACACTATTTAAATAGGTTTTCTTAAATGAAAATATGAAATAGTTGAAAGCGAAGTTTAAGATTTAAAAACAATGATATACATTATTTACTTAAAACCTTTATTTGTAAAAAAAACTCTATTCCATTGTGAATCTTTAACCCGAAACTAAATCTATATCATACACCTTAGCACATACATTGTAGGAATAGTGAAAATCCAGTCATGAGACAAAGGAAATAGTAGAACTATAGTCAATTTTTTTAGCGAGGCAGATTTGCACCGACTTGCAGCGGTGCCCTTTTAGCTCAAAAAAGTTTCCTGATCGCTGATTGGTTAGAATTATCTTGTACAACCAATCAGCGATCAGGAAACTTTTCCGAGATAGAAGAGCACCCCTGCGAGTCGGTGCAAATCTGCCTCGCTAAATAAAATTGACTATAGGTCAGAGAACTTCTAACACATCTTGCAGGCCGTATTTTTACTAACAAGACTATTACCTAAAAACGCCCATTTTCCTTTTGTGGAAGAAAACGGGGTGTTCCTCTAATATGTAAACTACTGAGTTGTTTTCATTCCAATATATGATCTACCGAGGTGTTTTCATTTCACTATGTGACCTACCAAGCTGTTTTCATTTCAAAATATGATCTACCAAGTTGTTTTCATTTCAATATGTGAGCTACCGAGTTGTTTTCATTCTAATATGTGATCTACCGACTTTTTTTCATTCCACTATGTAATTTACCGAGTTGTTTTCATTCCAATATGTGATCTACCGAGTTTATATTTCATTCCAATATGTAATTTACCGAGTTTATATTTCATTCCAATATGTAATTTACCGAGTTGTTTTCATTCCAATATGTAATCTACTGAGCTGTTTTTTGCTGCTCTTACAAAGAACAAAAAACATCACTGCTCCTATGTACTGGCATTCTATAGACCTTGCTGGCAAACGGTACATATACTGCTGCGCCCGCCTGCCCCGTTAATCTTTATTTCTGGGATATTTTCTAACACTTCTAATGGTTTTTGCTCCACACGATCTACTCGTATATCACACGCCATAAATAACAGATCGCTATCATAGACTGGTAGATCGCAGACTTTTTGTAGATCACATATTGGAAGAGGGTATGTTTCTGTTAAAGAATAGTTGTTTTGAAATGTTGTTTCTCACATATGGACGTTTAACTTTAAAACATAGATTTCACAGATACAAGAAATTTTGCAATGTAAATTTCTATATAATTAATTTAAAAATTCTTTTGAGAACTTAATAAAATTTCTACCGTATATTCAAACTTACTCCGAACAACGCTTTATCATCAGAACAAGTTCTTTAAAAGGGTTTATAAATTTTACTTTTAATATCTATAAATTGACCCTAATATTGTCAAAAACTTCTTCATGGAGATACCATCAACACTTTCTCAACAGAACAAGTATTTTAAAAGTTTATATACTTCTAAAAAAATTTAAACTGACGTTAATATTCTCAAAAACTTCTTGCATATTCTATCAATACATTATCATCAGAAAAAGTACTTTAAATGAATTTATGTACTTCAAAAAAAAAAAATAATAAATAAATAAATTGACGCTAATAAAGTTAAAGGTGTCCGGTTTCAGTTCCAGTTTCATCATAATAGATGCTCACCAGAACGTCAGCCGGGCAAGCCCAACCACAGCAGTGACCTCAGGGATCGATCTGCCGCCATGCAAATGCTAGGCAAACACATTACCACTGTACTAGCCAAATACTTCTTTTTGCAGATTCGAAGAGATCGGTCATTGGGAATGGACACCTTCGAAGACCTCGCCCCAAAATTTCGCCTCTTTCCTGAAGAGGCCTCTGTACATACCGGCGAAGGAGGTCTACCGCGATTTTGGGGGCAGGGTCATGCGCTCAGCCGTCATCGACAATACGCCCTTTTTCCAGGCCTTAGTTCAGCCGGATGGTTCCGTCTTGCCGGATTCAGGAATCGACTTCCACGTTCTCAACACTTTAGGAAAGACACTCAATTTCACGTGAGTGATGGGTATTGTTTGCAAGTTGCTTTACTCTCTGAATAGTACTTATGATTCATAGTGAATAGCAATATGATCTAAATAACAACAACGATAACTAGAGAGGTACTCAAAAATTGAAGCCCTCCGCGGCAGCAGCTTATTTCTTGACCTTTTGCTTGACTGTGACATTGACCTTTGACCTTGCCCATCCCAAAATGTAATCCTTTCTAGCTTTTTACATAATATTTAATCCCTGAAAGTTTCGTTACTCTACGATTATAATGGAGGCCAGAAAGGTGTTCACAAACAAACACACACACACACACAAACAGGGGGTAAAACATAACCTCCTCCCAACTTCGTTGGCGGAGGTAATGAATGATAATAATCTCCCCCATATAGTAAAGAGAAAGTGTGTGTATATATATATATATATATATATATATATATATATATATATATATATGTATATATATATATATATATATATATATATATATATATATATATATATATATATATATATATATATATATATATATATCTTTCCGGTCACACTGATCCGCATCCCCCTGGTAGGTGAATACCCTGGTGAGAGGGGGTTGTGTCTGTGTGTATATCTATCTAAATGTATGGACGTCATTTTTGACGTATTGCGTACACAAGTAAGGGAATAACAACCTTATACCAGCTAAATTCACATGTTCTTGCGGTACCAATTGGTTAGTACCTTTCATAGACGAGACTACAAAGACTTTATATCAATTCAAATCAATGCTCCTTGTGTAATTTTCTTTCATTTGGATTCTCAGATCCCTCCTAAAAGTAAATTATCTCTCTCTCTCTCTCTCTCTCTCTCTCTCTCTCTCTCTCTCTCTCTCTCTCTCTCTCTCTCTCTCTCTAGGTACCGGTTGGTGAACACGGTGGACGGGCAGTGGGGAGGGGAGAGGCCCGATGGAACCTTCTCGGGTATGATAGGAGAGGTGCAGAGTGGACGTGCCCACTTCGCCATTAACGAGATCACCATTACAGGTACATTTGGCCAATAGAAGGTAAATTAGGGGTAAAATTTGTTGAAAAGGGTAAAGTAAATAATGGGTAAAATCGGCTGAAAAGGGTAAAGTAAATAATGGGTGAAATGGGCTGAAAAGGTAAAACAAATTACAGGTAAAATTTGCTGAAAAGGGTAAAGTAAATAATGGGTGAAATGGGCTGAAAAGTAAAGCAAATTACAGGTAAAATTTTCTGAAAAGGGTAAAGTAAATAATGGGTGAAATGGGCTGAAAAGGTAAAACAAATTACAGGTAAAATTTGCTGAAAAGGGTAAAGTAAATAATGGGTGAAATGGGCTGAAAAGGTCAAGCAAATTACAGGTAAAATTTGCCGAAAAGGGTAAAGTAAATAATGGGTGAAATGGGCTGAAAAGATAAAGCAAATTACAGGTAAGATTTGCCGAAAATGGTAAAGTAAATAATTGGTGAAATGGGCTGAAAAGGTAAAGCAAATTACAGGCAAAATTTGCTGAAAAGGGTAAAGTAAATAATGGGAGAAATGGGCTGAAAAGGTAAAGCAAATTACAGGTGAAATTTGCTGAAAAAAGGTAAAGTAAATAATGGGTGAAATGGGCTGTAAAGGTAAAGCAAATTAAAAGTAAAATTGGCTAAAAGAAAAGTCAATTATGGGTTAAATGACTGAAAAGGGTAAAGTAAATTAGTGGTAAAATTGGGTGGAAAAAGGTAAAGTAAATAAAGGGTAAAATTGACTGAAAAAAAGTAAAGTAAATTATGATTCTATTTAGAAGAGAAAAGAGAAAAGGAGGGGATATTAAAACTAAAATGGACTAGAATCTCTCTGTATGCACATTAATGTATAATAGCATTGAGTTCATTTATTATTAAGAGGAGTAATTTTTGTACAGTAGACATAATCTAAAAGAAATCTTTAAGAATCCTTTTAAAAGTGTATCAAAATGAGTTAAATTATGCTTAGAAGAAAGGAAATATTAAATGAAATTGTCGCAGAATGACACTTGTAATTTTTAACTAATAATAATAATAATAATAATAATAATAATAATAATAATAATAATAATAATAATGATAATAATAATAATCATCGTCATCATCATCACCTCCTCCTACGCCTACTGAAGCAAAGGCCCTCTGTTAGATTTCACCACTCACCTCTATCTTGAGCTTTTAAATCAATACTTCTCCACTCATCATCTCCTACTTCACGCTCCATTGTCCTCAGCCATGTAGGCCTGGGTCTTCCAACTCTTCTAGTGCCTTTTGAAGCCCAGTTGAAAGTAATAATAATAATAATAATAATAATAATAATAATAATAATAATAATAATAATAATAATAACAAACATACAAATTCTCTTCCATTATTTCCACAGGTGTACGCGAGAGAGTTGTCGACTTCACTCTGCCTTACTTCATGGAGAGCACAGCTTTGATATCCCGGGCACCAGCTCAGAAGAACCAAGCTTTTGCTGTATTCTCGCCGTATTCCTACGAGGTAATTGAAAAAAAAAAAACACTGATTTTTATCTCCCTGTGACCATGTGGGCAATCTGGGTTCCGTCAATTAGTTCTTTCAGGGTGTATATATATATATATATATATATATATATATATATATATATATATATATACATACACATATATATGTATATATATGTATATATACAAATATGAGAGAGAGAGAGAGAGAGAGAGAGAGAGAGAGAGAGAGAGAGAGAGAGAGAGAGAGAGAGAGAGAGAGAGAGAGAGAGAGAGAGAGAGAGCGCGTTTCATCATATATAATATATATATATATATATATATATATATATATATATATATATATATATATATATATATATGTGTGTGTGTGTGTGTGTGTGTGTGTGTGTGTGTGTGTGTGTGTGTGTGTAATGTTATGATCACATTCAATGCCTCAGTAGTCATTCCAATTTCTCGTAACATCTTTCGTAATAATAGCCTCTCATACAGCATTAACGACTGCAAAAAATGTAATACATGGTTGGTTGATTATATCACTTGTTTAATTCACTTTTTTTATAGAGTACAATCCAAATTACCAGCGCAATATTTGTTTATTTCTTATCTTCGGAGTGCAATCTTTATTATTATTATTATTATTATTATTATTATTATTATTATTATTATTATTATTATTATTATTATTATTATTATAACTTGCTAAGCTACACCCTAGTTGGAAAAGCAGAATGCTATAAGCCCAGGGGCTGCAACAGGGAAAATAGCCCAGTGAGGAAAGGAAACAAAGACAAATAAAATACCTTAAGAACAGTAACATCATTAGAATAAATATTTCGTAAATAAACTATACAAACTTTAACAAAACAAGAGGAAGAGAAATAAGAGAGAATATTGTGTCCGAGTGTATCCTCAGGCAAGAGAACTCTAACCCCAGACAGCAGAAGACCATGGCACATAGGCTATGGCACTACCCAAGACTAGAGAACAATGGTTTGATTTTGGAGTGTCCTTCTACAAGAGCTTAGCAAGAGGAAAGTGGCCACTGAACAATTACTCTGCAGTAGTTAACCCCTTGGATGAAGAAGAATTTAACCTAACATCTCTTTTTTTCTGATCTTAGGTATGGTTGCTTATCGTCGCGACAACACTGCTGGCAGGCCCATTGATAACGCTAACAACTTGGCTACGTAGCTTGTACAAAGGTATAGATAAGAGTTCAATATACTCCCTTTCCGATCACTCCTTCTCGGTCTACCGGTCGCTGATTATCCAAGGCAACTTGTTGAACCTGAGGGGCTGGTGCCAAAAAAGCTTCTACCTCGGCTGGTTCTTCTTCTGCTTTATTTTCTACGGTAAGTCGAGTCTGTTTACATTTGGATTTCAAAGAGACTCTTTAGCTATGGTAAGCAGCTCTTCTAGGAGGACACTCCAAAATCAAACCATTGTTCTCTAGTCTTAGGTAGTGTCATAGCCTCTGTACCATAGTCTTCCACTGCCTTGGGTTAGAATTCTCTTGCTTGAGGGTACACTCGGGCACATTATTCTATCTTATTTCTCTTCCTCTTGTTTTGTTTGAAGTTTTTATAGTTTATTTAAGAAATATTCATTTTAATGTTGTTAATGTTCTAAAGATATTTTATTTGTCCTTATTTCCTTTCCTCATTGGGCTATTTTCCTTGTTGGAGCCCCTGGGTTTATAGGGTTGTAGCTTAACAAGTAATAACACTTATAATATCACAGCCCTACACTACGAGGAGGTTCTGTTTTTACGCAAAGTTATGGGTCTATTCATACGAACATTTTACCAAGGGTCAACTTCGTGACTGGACACTACAGTCAATTATTTTAGTGAGGCGCATTTGCACTGACTCGCACGGGTGCCCTTTTAGCTCGGAAAAAAGTTTCCTGCCAGCTGATTGGCTAGAATTATTTTGTCCAACCAATCAGCGAATAGGAAACTTTTCTGAGCTAAAAGGACACCCCCGCGAGTCAGTGCAAATGCGCCTCATTAAAAAAACTGGTTGTAGTAATTATGTTTGAGTAGGGGCACAGAGCTGGTAGCGGGACCTTTAGTTTCGCAATCTGGATTATTTTTTTTTCTTTTCCCAAAATTCATATCACTTGGAAAATGGTCTTACCCTGTGTTGGGTCAGAGTTCTCTTTCTTTAGGGTATACTCAGGTGCAGTCTATCTGATTCCTTATTTCCTTTCCTCATTGTGCTATTTTCCCTGTTGGAACTCTTATAGAGCTTATGGCATTCTGCTTTTCCAACTAGGGTTGAGTTATAGCTCAACTAATAATAATAATAATAATAATAATAATAATGTTTGGCAATGCATTTGATTCACATCAGTACGGCTTCGTCTTAATAATGATAATAATAATAATAATAATAATAATAATAATAATAATAATAATAATAATAATAATAATAATAAAAAACAAAAATAATAATAATAACAATAATAATAATAATAATAATAATAGTAATAATAATAATAATAATGTTTGGCAATGCATTTAATTCACTTCAGTACGGCGTCTTTATAACAACAACAACAACAACAACAACAACAGCAATAATAATAATAATAATAATAATAATAATAATAATAATAATAATAATAATAATAATAATAATAGAATTAGTCTCCTTTATTTAATGTTGAACAACATTTTTTTTCTTTTTTTTTTTTTTTTTTTTGACAGCGCTCTACGCAGGAACCTTAACAGCCGTGTTGACAGTGCCAGCTTTCGAGAAACCCATCGACTCCTTGACTGACCTTTTGGACGCTGTCATCAAAGATGGCTTCAAGCCACTTGTCGTCGCTGGCACCAGCAACGAGTTCATATTCAGAGTAAGTTTTGACGTTGTTACTTTTTTTTTAGAATGATTTAATTGTTAATTTGTTCTCTTCATTTATTTATTTCCTTATTTCCTTTCCTCACTGGGCTATTTTTCCCTGTTGGAGCCCCTGGGCTTATAGCATCTTGCTTTTCCAACTAGGGATGTAGCTTGGATAGTAATAATAATAATAATAATAATCAGCCTTAGAACATAAGCTATTGTCATTGTCCCTTGGCTCTGCCATTCATGAGTGGCCTTTAAACCTTTAAACCTTAAACAACTCAAAGACTATGGAAAGAATAATTATGATAATTATAAAAAGAAAAAGAGAGAAAAAGAGCAACATGGATACGAGAGCAAACTAAACTAGAGGATATTCTAACATGTAAGGAAAAGAAATGGATATGGGCAGGACATAATGAGAATGACAGACAATAGATGGCCATTAAGAATAACAGAATAGGTCCCTAGAGATTCCAAAAGATGCAGGTGAGGGAGGAGAAAACGATGGATTGACAAACGAAGAAAGTTTGCCGGTGTGAACTGGCACAGAGAGAATAAAAATAGACGCAAGTAGGACATGTCTGAGGCCTTTGTTCTGCAGTAAACTAGTAATTAAACGGCTGAGAATGATGATGGTATATTTACTTGCACACTCGTCCATATCACATCTCTGAAACGGTAGAGTCAGCTTACAAGTAAAATTTGATTGTCTTCCCTTTTTATTTCATTGTTACCACAGCGTAACTTCCTTCATGTAGATAGAATACTTTTTCGAAATTTTTCTCTTTGAAATTTACGTAATCATCATAGTGTATGATAAAATTATTAAAATAAAAATTTCACCTAGGCTTTTCATTCCAGCTTTCATTTGGCCCTTCTCTCAGAGCCTTTAAGAAACAATAAATATTGCTGGAAATGAATTAAATTGCATTACTCTAATTGACTACGTGCCATTATTCAACCGATAAATAGCCATACAAATAACAAGCAAAGCAAATACGAAGAAAAAATACAAAGACCATAACCAAAGAAGAGGCGTGAACCTACAACAGTTAGGACCAAAATATTTCCCTAAAATGCATATGACCAAACACAGCAGAGATTACTGACACTGTCACCTAAATTGTCTCATTCTATAATCAGCTATTTATTCAAATCTAAGCACCTTGGAACCTTAAAGATACAACTTTTCTACACTAATTCATAATAAGTCACACACTTACAAACAGAATCCTGCATTTACCAGCAATTCAAATAATGATATGCGAGAACCAGTTGGAGTGAACACCACATAGGACTAGGCATGGTCAAATTGAATGTCTACACGAATACTGTACTGTTCACTCAGTGCTGCGTGGAACTTTCTTATGTATATTTGCAACGTGGCCTATTAGTGCTTGTAACAGTACTTAGAGTTGTCCTGTTTGGTCACCCATTCTTGTACCGAAATACATATTAATCAACTTCAATAACTCCTAACAGGATGCTACTGGAGGAATCTACAAACAACTGTGGGATGTTTTCGACCCCAATGATCGCTATGTGTACAGCTGGGATGAAGGGATAGAAAAGGTACCTGTACAGCACTATGTTTTTAAACTTTTTTTTTTTTATGTTGAACAGGCTGACATTATGACTCTTTATTGATAGTTTATCTATTAGAGATCTATCTTAATGTTGCTACTGTTCTTAAAATATGTTATTTTAATTGTGCATTAATTCTCTTGTAGTTTATGTATTCCCTTATTTCCTCTCCTCACTGGGCTATTTTTCCTTGTAAGAGCCTTTGGGCTTATGGTATCTTGCTTTTCCAACTAGGGTTATAGCTTAGCTAATAATAATAATAATAATAATAATAATAATAATAATAATAATAATAATAATAATAATAATAATAATATGTCAATTTCCAATATCCGAATACCACAGGATCCAAAGATGAAAATTGAAACAAAGACCTCCAGAAATAAGTTGATACCTTTTTCATGCAGCCGTAGAAGACACGCTGGTTTTGATCAAACACACACACACACACACACACACACACACACAAAGGTAACACGCTTATGAATACCTTTCTTACAGGTTATTATGGGCAAATATGTCTTTGCCAACGCCCACCTCGGGGCAGTGATCCGCGCAAAGAGGAGAGGCCTCCACAAGTATCATTTTGCCAAGAATACTTTCTATCCTCAAAGCTACGGAATGGCATGCGCCAACGGCGCCCCATATAAGACCCTATTCGATAGCATGTGCGTAGTTACTTTTTTTGTCTCAATAATAACTATAATAATGACATATGGAAATTAATATGTCAGGAGAGAGAACAAAATTAAAAGTTTCTTTTCATGACAGGCTCATCAAGATGACCTCAGCAGGTTTAGTGCAGAAATGGACAAAAGACGAGGTGGACAAAGTCAAGAGCGCAGATTTGTCATCTTCCAGTGGGCCCGGTGCCATCACTCTCGTCCACTTGCAGGCAGCCTTCTTCATCCTGCTCATTGGCTACTCAGTGGCTTCCCTGGCTTTAATAGCAGAGTTAATCAGGGGTGCATGTTCTAAATCCATAACACCAGTTTAGCTTTATTTCTCTTGTGTAAATGATTGGAATTGTGCCTTCAAGGCAAAAAACTTTGAAAGTCTTCTGGTATCAGCAGTTATTTATAACCTCTTGGCTATTTCAATAATGTCAAAATAAATAATTCAAAGAGGTCAGCTTATCATCGTGTACTTAGGTGGATAATGCCTTTAGCCATGAACATAATGTGAGTACATTTGAATCTTAATATTATAGATCAAAATGTTTCTCGAAACGATGCGACTAGGTGCAACCCCTCCTTTTTAATATACTCAGCCCGCAGGCATCATGATTGGCCAACACCTTTTCACAGCTGATTCATGTAAACTTAACATTGATAATAATTAAACAGATTATAGGTAATTATGATACTTTAATAGCGATCCACGAGGCTGGTGTGTGCAACACGTCCACACACCGCTTGCCAGAATAGAGGAGCAATGAGACAATGTTTATTTGCCAGTGAAGCGAGCCACGGCAGAGCAAAGACCATTTGAATGGATCGATTGATTGCTTGATTAGGAGTTATCTGGCATCTGGCATTTGAGTGGAGCCAATCACGATGCTGCCTTCTGGGTGGATTGTGTTAAAGATGAGGAGCTGCACCCAGTCGCAGCTGTCTCGAAAGATTGAGAGATGCAGATCATTGTTCTGTTCGGTGTAACCAACAAATGCTATTTCGAAAAGCACATGTAACACTGTAACTTTAAACGTGAATTTGTAAGTTTCAGTGGAACTCGTGTGTAAAGCTGAGATGAAACAAATCGACATCAACAAGTTATTAAATATATATCAGTAAATATGGGAAGAGGGCCCCTCTTTTAAGCTAGTGTAGTTGAATGTTATGGCTGCATCAATAGCATTGATCATGTATAGAGTTTTCACTATTTTTTCTAACTATTTTTTTTCTTGCGATTACTTTTCCAAGTTTTTACATTTATTTGAATGTTTGGAGTTTGGGTCATAGGGTCTTACCTTTGGGGCCTGGAAGGCCATTTGGCACAAATGTGTAACTGAGAACTAATAGAGACTGGACGGCCAGGTGAATGGAAGGAGGGAAACGGGAACGATGGTAAAGCGGAAGGCTAAAAAGTTTCACTTTACCTTTTGTCTTAATATTCGTACTTTTAGAAGATTTTCCATTTTGTATATGTTTGATTAACCATTTTATTTACTGGATAGCCCGGTTAAAATTGTTGTTCAGGTTATATTTCTTACTAACCCTTTGTTTCAGTATTTAGCTTTGCACATCCTGTTAAGATGGCCTTGCAATGTGTAAATTTTGTGAATATAGGCATGGGATAGGTTAAAGTGATTATCGATTTTAACTAAACTCCATTTTTTATTTAATTTATTTAAAGAAAACGGTTATTAAGAGTCTAATTTGAACTATTAGGTAAAAATCTAATGTTGATTATATAAACTATATTGGATACCTCCCTTTGAGACAATTAAAATATTCACTTGTCTCAAACTATTTTGATTAAAAAACTCTGAGTTTCGGAAGGTTGTTTGTAAACATACAATGGAAGTGACCCTCAAATTTTCATTACTTGTGCTGCTGAAATAAACGATGCTCATTCTAAAGTGTGGAATGATTCTCCTAAGCGGGTAGTTGAATCGGTAGAACTTCAAAAGTTCAAACTTGCAGCAAATGTTTTCATGTTGAACAGGCTGACTTAAGTCCTTTTATAGTTAATATATGAAATATTTGATTTAATGATGCTGATGTTTTTAAAATATTCTATTTCAACTGTTCATTACTTCTTATATCGTTTATTTATTTCCTTATTTCCTTTCCTAGCTGGGCTACTTTTCCCTGTTGGAGACCTTGGGCTTATAGCATCTTGCTTTTCCAACTATGGTTGTAGCTTAGCTAATAATAATAACAACAGCAATAATAATAATAATAATAATAATAATAATAATAATAATAATAATAATAATAATAACCCATACAGCACTGCTTCCTATTACGCTCTTATGTTATTGTCTTTCCATTTAATTAATGTTCAGCACACTCAGTTAGGGTACACTATCCCACGCTAGGGGTAGCACCTTAACACTGAGGTAGCATTGGTACTGAAAAATCTTATATATAGAAATATGAAATTGTGTAATGGTTGACAAGCCGCATCATTGCAAGTTTCTGGCCTGTTGGCGCAGAAGTGTTGACGTTTCAATTCCCAGGTTAGAATCCTAGATATATATTGTGGGGAGGTCTTAGCGGAAGTCAGTTCTCACATATTATTTTCACAGAATCACTAAATGAAAAACTTAAAATTCGTCAGGGTGGAACACCATTACGAATCCGAACAGCAATCACAAGCATTAGTCTACACCAATAATAGTAATTATTATTATTACTTGCTAAGCTACAACCCTAGTTGGAAAGCAGAATGCTGTAAGCCAAGGGGCCCCAACACGGAAAATTGCCCGGTGACAGTGATAGTTGCAACTCTCAACAAAGCGAGGTTTAATACTGAAGTAAAATTGTGCCTACTAAGTTTTGATTGGCAGTTACCTACTGCAAATCACAGGCCTAGATAGAATCCCATATCTCAAAAACTACTTCACCAACTTAAATACATTTACAACCATTAAAGAGGACACCAACTAGAGTCCAGATTATTTTGTAGAGCATGTCGTTGCGTGCAATATCCAAAGAATTCACGACACACCACGGCCAGTCCGGGTAACATCACAGAGAGAGAAAGCTATTTTCTTTAATTTTGACGAAGAACGTAATTATATGATCACATTTAATTCATCTTAAACATCACTCAGTCACGTATTATTATCATCTTTGGGAAAAAGTCAAGGATGAAAAATAACAACAGACATTTGTCAGATTAAATCTTATATTCAGTGCTGAAGTCGAAACAGAAACAATTCATATCTTCAGATGTAAAATATCACATGCATTATATGCACAAAGCGAAAGAAAATCTGCAGGTGTTATCAATGCAAGAGAAAGAATGAATGTTAGTGTGAGAGCACACTGTCACTCAGCACAGCCAATGTGAGAGAGAGAGAGAGAGAGAGAGAGAGAGAGAGAGAGAGAGAGAGAGAGAGAGAGAGAGAGAGAGAGAGAGAGAGAGAGTCCTGTCCAATTATAAGTAATGTTCATCTCGTGACAGCACAAAACAATCTATTATATCAATCAATGACATAAAATTAGCCTAATTTCCTAAAAGGCAAACGAAACAATTGGGATTTTCTCAATAAACGTATAGAAGGTCTATTATAATCAATATAATCCGTAAGTTTTAACACTATTTCAGTATAGGCCTAAGTCTTATCAAGCCCTTCATAGATAAGGCACTATAAAATACTGGAACTTACCTCTTTTTACCATGTAGTTTTACTGTTGGGAGAGCTCCATCCACCAACAGTCTCATATTAATGGGATTGGAAGGTTCAGGAATAAGTAATACTCCATTCTTTTGAAAGCACTAGTCTCAAAATGAAGACCACACAATCATTCTTAAACTTTCCTAGTATTTGTTGGGTCTTTTCTTTAACTCAGGTGAACCATTTTCTTTTCATTTTCCTAATTTTGTTGACAAAAAAAGAATCTAGTGTCCTTTTCTTAACCCAGCACTTAAAGCAAACCAAACAGAACAAATATAGGGCATTATAAGGCTGGTCACCGTGGCATTTTCTTATGGCAGTCTCCCACCTGGCGTCTTTAAGTGAACAGACATGGTATGCTTTGGATATTGGTTCTGTGAAAAGTTCTTCAGTTACTTTGCAATTTTTGGATCACTCTCTGTTGCACTACTGTTTTCTCTCAGCCTTATATTATTATTCCATATCCCTCTGGTCTTTTCTTAAATATCTGTATGATATTTTAAACCTTGTCTTTATCAAGTTTTCACCCTTTATGAAAAAAAATAGTCATATAAGCCTGCCCTAGACCTATGAGACCAGGTGTAGCTTAATAATTTTGATGCACATTTAATAAACAAAATAAGGAAACACAAAAATGTACACTGCTATTGAAAATCTGTGATACATGGTTCTCAGAAAAAAGTACCATGCAGAGTCTTATCTTTAAAGTTTAATTGGAATATGTTAATTTGCTCTTCACTGTTTATGTAAATGAGGCAGAACTGACTTTTCTTATTGAGCTATGCTTTCTATATCACTTCACTTATTGATAATAGTTCACGTATGGAATATGTGCAACATTTCACTATAAGATACTGATTTTACATAAGGGATGGGAATAACGACTTATCACTTGGGAGTGTAAATTGCTACTGGTCAAAAGTAGTACCACAACTTTAGTAAGAAAGTTTTGGTTACTGTTGTTGATGTTGGTGTTGTACTATATTACTATACAAGGCCTGTTTAATCATGAGTATACACAATTCATTTATGGTCAATCTTACATTATTTAAATAGACTAGGACGCGAATGGTTGATGAAATAAAGAATAATAGCAATACGAAAATATTCCAACAAATATTTGCAACAAGTGAAGCATTATTAGAATGGCCTGTTCTCAGCGGTATAGCCTAAGTGTATTTTACAGTAGCTCCTAAATTTATTGCCTTTACAATTTAGATTTCTTTATTTTATTATAAGCTTTTATTTATATTAGTTCGAGTTTGGGAATTTAAGTACGCAATGGAAAAGACAAGAAATACAGCACATGATAGATTATTTTGTTGTTACAGCGAACAGTGCTGCTCCGTACGCAAACAGTGCATCGTTGCATTACGAGTTTTTTAAAATTATATTATTGTGAGTGATTAATCAGTGCAATAACAATAATTATTCAATGTTGGATGGTTGGAGCCATATTGACGAGGATGTTGATTATGGTAAGTATGGATATACGCTGTATCTGAGAAAGTTAAACTTAAATCTTGTTCCATAGAGAGGGCATCGGCCTAGCCTAATCGTTCTCCTGTGTTACTGTGTATTTGTACATGTATTTGTTATGCTATAACATGAACGTCTGAGATAGGAAAAGGTGTTGAATATTATTTTGGTATTATTTTTGTTAGATCCGAACCAGTGTAATGGTCTGTTTTCCCCCCGTCCTTCTCCCCGGGGGGGAAATATGGCCCAGGATATATATCCCTCCGGGGAACTTTGTCCCAGGATAATATTCCTCCCTCTGGGCCAAGATTCCCCCTTTGCTTGGTGGAGGTAACCATTATTTCGGACGGGGGAAAAATACAGACCATTACACAGGGTCATAAAAGTAAGTCATTAATTTCCCTAATTTTAATGTTTTTAGAATGTGCAGTTCAACATGACCTCTTGTCAGTACAAGTTTGTGACCTGGGAAGGGGGTCCCGAGGCTTGCCCCCTGATTAGGGGTTGTGACCTGGGAAGGGGGTCCGGGGGCTTGCCCCGGTGTGACGGTCTGAACGATCCCCCGGTCTCAGAATTCTCCTTGACATTGGATAATGGTTCTTTTCCACCATTAGTTCGCTTCGCTCGCATGAAAATAAAACATCAAGCTCGTATGTACTGGCAAGCGGTAATGTTGAGCTGCGCACGCTAACATTACAGGAAACTAAAACATCAACCTCGTATGCATTGGCAAACGGTAATGTTCGCGCATGCGCAGATTATCAAGGAGAATTCTGAGACTGGGGGATCGTTCAGATCGTCACACCGGCTAGGGGTTGTGACCTGGGAACTTCTAGGTTATGTTAGGTGGATTTGTTACATTCTGTACCCTTTGTACCTTTTAATATTTTGTATAATCGGCATATGGAAAAATGCTTTAAAATACACATGTTAATATTATCGTAGCATTGCTAACATTAGCAATGTCATTGTAATGTTGGTAACGTTGCGTAACATTGTGTGTATATATATATATATATATATATATATATATATATATATATATATATATATATATATATATATATATATATATATATATATTCCTAATATTTTGTCAAACTTACCGTTGATTATTCAATTCATCAAAATAGTTTTCTGTAAGGGAGGGGGGGCGAGAAATGGCATAGGGGGGGAAAAACATCTTAGGGTTCAAATTCCCCCTGGGGGAATAACAGCTAGGGCTGCTTTTCCCGGGGGAAATCGATCCTAGGCTAATTTTCCCGGGGGGAATTTCAGTCAGGGGGGAAAAATTTCCTGCTACTCCGGTGATAGGGTCAACAGCTTTAAGATAGACCTAATACTGAATGCCTTGGGAGTTTATATGATAAAATTAAGTACGAAAGGTCCTGTAGAGAGTCGGGTTCCCCTGCAGTATAGGACCAGAAAAGCAGCCCTTAAAGTGAAAGTAAAGTAATTCTGGCTGTGGTAGCCTTTGTAGTAACACCCCTGACTGGTAATCGCCAGACTTGAGTTCGAGTCCTGCTCAAACTCGTTAGTTTCTTTGGTCGCTGCAATACTGTATCATCATCCTTGTGAGCTAAGGCAGGGGGGTTTTGGGGAAGCCTAAAGGTCTATCTGTTGAGTCATCAGCAGCCACTGCCTGGGCCTCATTGGTCCTAGCTTGGGTGGAGAGGGATAGAACAATGGAATACCGGAGGACTGACCCAGGTGGAGGATTGACCCACAATCTCTAGTAAAACTGACCCAGCGGGGTTTGGAGGACTGACCCACAATGTTTATTTTCTTTTCTAAAGCTAAATCTTTGGTATTATTACATGATTTTATTAAGGAAAAGTTTAATATTTCATTGATATTTTATTTACTGTTTTTTTATCAAATATTTTATGTGTTTATATGGTATGAATATGTAATTAAAAAGGGTACAGAACGTAACCAACCCACCTAACCTAACCTACAAGTTCGCAGGTCACAACCCCTAGCCGGGGCAAGCCCCCGGACCCCCTTCCCAGGTCACACTCCTAGCTGGGGGCAAGCCTCCGGACCCCCTTCCCAGGTCACAACCCCTATCCAAGGTTCTACCTGCAAATATATAAAATTTACCAATGACTGTTATAAAAGTTTTTATTACAACATGGAAGTGTTAATGTTATATGGAATCCATATGTTATTATATTTAATCCAATAACTTTATTAATAAATGCACTATAGTATAAATAAACATTGTGGGTCAGTCCTCCAAACCACTCTGGGTCAGTTTTACCAGAGATCATGGGTCAATCCTCCGCCTGGGTCAGTCCTCCGGTTACTGAACAGTGTCACTGTACCTTGCCTCTGCCATTCATGAGTGGCCTTTATTCCTTTAATCGAGAGTTTGTTATGGATTATTTAAAGGATAGCTCTTCTAAGTTAAAGCTATGAAAATATTAGCACTAAGACTGCCATGTTTATGCATTCATATCCTCTGACTTGTCTCCTTATACTGTATTAAACTTTTGTGCAAACAAATTGCCCCCCCCCCTTAAAATATTTTTTTATATCCAATTTTACTCATTATTAGAGATCCTGGCTGCCATTTGCAATTCTAGGCATACAGTATTTCCATGCCTGAAAGATCATATTTCACTAGGGAAACAAACGCTTGAATGTGCAGTAATCCAATCTAAGGTTCTCACCTAACCTAATGTAGGACGTGTCCATCCAATGCTTAAATGATGTTTCTAATAACCCGCCAATACACATCATTACCTAAGTATTGTGCAGCCAGCAAGTAAGGACAGGATATGATTCAAAACATTGTCTTCAGCCCCGTGAGAGATCATGTCAGAGAGTACATTTTGTTTTTGTATTAATATGAATTACAGTTTTTCAATATTAATCTTACCCGGTGATCATGTAGCTGCAGCTCTGCTGCCCGACAGAAAAAACCTAAGGGAGGGATACGCCAGCGATCGCTATACAGGTGGGGGTGTACAACAACAGCGCCATCTGTCGAGTAGGTACTCCAGTACTTCTTGTCAACAAAGAACCAATTTTTCCTCTGTCGTGCCACCGGCAAGACCTACTTGATACGCTGTTGTTTCTGGAGTTGATTTCACGCTTTTTGGTGATGTATTCTCTCTAGATATTAGCTTTCGCTGTTCAGGAGTTATTATCATTACCTTATCAAGCTTTATTGATTAGATTTTGGATTATTTGTTGACGACTTGGATAGATTTTGGATTCTCCCCTTTGACTAATTCAAGATGTCTGACCCTACTCAAGTCCCCAAGTACAGGCAGTGTAGCGCTAGGGACTGTTCTAGGCGTCTTCCGAAGGCCTCTATAGATCCTCACACCGTTTGTTCCAATTGTAGGGGTAAATCCTGTCAATTGGAAGATCGATGTGAGGAATGCGCTGGGCTTTCGGAATTCGATTTTAATGAATTCCTTAAGAATGCACGTAGGCTAGAGAAGGATAGGATCAGGAGGAGTTCGTCTCGCTCTTTTGATTTTTCCTCTCCCCATGCCCCACAACCTATTCCTTCCCCTGTAGTGGTGACACCCGACCCTTCTACTAGCTCTCATCAACCCTCGATGGCGGACATGATGCGTGCCATTCAGGCTCTTGGTGACCGAGTCGAGTCATTAGCGAATGACCGCAATCAACTCTTGGCCGACGTCAAAGAGTTGAAGGAGAAAAGTGCAGTGGGAAGAGTAGTGAGTGCAAGTGCTGTGAAAAGTGTCAGTGTCAGTGTTACGCATGAGGGTGCATCTGTTCGTGCCAGTCGTCCTCCCAGTCCGGGACCTCTTGCAAGCTCCCAAGCCCAGGGGAGAAGCAATGTCGAAGGACCAAAGGGTTCGACAGGCCTTGATCAGCGTACAGATGTACCCTCAGTGGTTGCGGACGTATCTTGCAGAGATCGTCCCACCCACAAACAGACGAGTGAGCCCATTCATTCCTCGTCTGTGGAAGAAGTTTCTCGTCAGAAACGCTGGACTAAGGTCTCACGACCTCTCAAGCGCAAGGTCCCTTCCGAGCGAGTCCAACGGCCCAGGTGTAGCCACTGGGTCAGTTCGGACTCGCCGCAGTCTTCTGAAGACTGCACACCTCCTAAGAGAGGTAGAGTGGTACCGCAGCAGGCAATCACTCCGTCTGTTGCCGCACCAACCACTGTAGACCCTAAGTGGTCTATGCTGCAGTCTATGCAGACCCAGCTAGCTTCCTTCATGCAGGAGTATCGTGCTGAGAAGGTTGACGCTGCACCCGTTAACCTACAACCTGCCACGGTTGTGCGCTCAGCAGACACTGTGGCTGCCTGCTCCCACACTCCGGCTGTGAGAGCTCCACCACCGATGCGCAGTCGACCCTGCCAGACGCATGTTGACGTTAGCCGACGTGCGGCACCCTCCGTTGACATGCGTGAGCTACCGCATCAGCAGTGGGAAGGTGCTGTCAAGCTGCCGTGTTTTGACGCAATGCGGCAGTCTCCGCAACCCACGGCAGTCCCCACCACGCACCACCACTCCGCTTTTGTTGTTGCCAGCTCTCAGACTGACCAGCAGTGGCATGATGTTGGATCCAGTGCAGCTACGCATGCACCCGTGCTGCCGGATTCAGCCGTTCAGCCTTCTTCTCCTCCTTTGCCGCTTCCTTCTCAGCATTCGGATGAAGGAGTTTCTGATGACGACGAAGCTGCGCATTTGGACGATCAACACTCCGACATAGAGGAACCCAAGACTACGCCTCCCTCCTTAGACTTTAGGAAAGTCCTTGCCCTGTTTAAGGAGTTGTATCCGGACCAGTTTGTGTCTGCAGCCCCACGCTCACCTCCCTCTGAGTTCGCTTTAGGCATGCAGTCAGCAGCTCCTGCCTTTACGAAGCTCGTACTTGCACGCTCATCCAAGAGAGCTTTAAGGGTACTGGGAGAGTGGTTGCAGGCCAAGAAGCAACTTGGGAAGACATCCTTCGTCTTTCCACCTACCAAGCTTGCTTCCAAATCTAGCGTCTGGTATGCCACGGGAGAAGATCTCGGCTTGGGAGTTCCTGCCTCTGCCCAGGGCGACTTCTCAAGTCTGGTAGACTCTCCCCGCAGACTGGCTATGAGACGCTCCAAGATTTGCTGGACCTTTTCGGATATGGATCATCTTTTAAAGGGAGTTTTCCGAGCGTTTGAGATCTTCAACTTTCTGGACTGGTGTTTGGGAGCGTTGAGCAGAAAGACCTCCCCTTCGGATAAGGACTCTGCCATGCTCATCATGTCATGCATGGACAAAGCCATTCGGGATGGGTCTGGCGAGCTTGCGGCTTCGTTTGTGTCGGGAGTTCTTAAGAAGCGAGATCACCTTTGCTCCTTCTTGTCGGCGGGGATCACACCATGTCAGAAGTCAGAGCTGATGTTTGCTCCGCTTTCCAAGTGTCTCTTTCCTGAGGAGCTGATCAAGGGGATTGCCGCCTCGTTGATCCAGAAAGATACCCATGACCTGGTGGCGTCATCCGCACGTAAAGTCACAGCTTTACCTTCCGTGCCTAGACCTAGGATGGACACACCAGCGTCTAGGTTCATTCCGCCCTTTCGTGGCAGAACCTCCAGCAGAGGAGGTACCCGTGCCGATAGTCAACGTGGCAAAAAGAAGAAGGGTTCCAAGTCCTCAAAAGGCAGAGTCTGACTGCCATCTTCTCCAGACAGCAGTGGGAGCCAGGCTCAAGAACTACTGGCAGGCCTGGGAGAACAGGGGTGCAGACGCACAGTCTGTGAAGTTGCTCAGAGAGGGGTACAGGATTCCATTCTTGCACAAGCCCCCTCTAGCAACAACTCCCATCGACCTCTCTCCCAGGTACAGAGAGGAGGACAAGAGGCTAGCTTTACAGCAAGAGGTGTCTCTCTTGCTACAAAAGGGAGCGGTAGTCATAGTCCGGGACCATCAATCCCCGGGCTTCTACAACCGTCTCTTCTTAGTAGCGAAGAAGACAGGAGGGTGGAGACCGGTGCTAGACGTCAGTGCTCTAAATGTCTTTGTCACCAAGCAGACGTTCACCATGGAGACGACGAAGTCGGTGCTAGCATCGGTCAGGAAGGAAGACTGGATGGTCTCGTTAGACCTAAAGGACGCGTACTTTCACGTCCCCATCCATCCAGATTCCCAACCTTTCCTAAGGTTCGTCTTTGGGAAGGTGGTTTACCAGTTCCAAGCCCTGTGCTTTGGCCTTAGCACGGCACCTCTAGTGTTTACCAAACTGATGAGGAATATTGCCAAATTCCTACATTTAGCAGACATCAGAGCCTCCCTCTATTTGGACGACTGGCTTTTAAGAGCTGCGTCAAGTCTTCGCTGTCTGGAGAATCTCAAATGGACTATGGATCTGACCAAGGAATTGGGTCTCCTGGTCAATATAGAAAAGTCCCAACTCGTTCCATCCCAAACTATAGTCTATCTAGGTATGGAGATTCGGAGTCAAGCTTTTCGGGCTTTTCCGTCGGCCCCCAGAATCAGTCAAGCCCAAGAATGCATCCAGAGCATGCTGAAAAGGAACCGATGTTCAGTCAGACAGTGGATGAGTCTAATAGGGACGCTTTCATCGCTGGACCAGTTCATCGCGTTAGGGAGACTCCACCTCCGACCCCTTCAGTATCACCTAGCTGCTCACTGGAGAAAGGACATGACGCTAGAAGCGGTCTCAGTTCCTATATCCGAAGAGATGAAGTCTGCACTGACTTGGTGGAAGAACAGCATTCTTCTCAAGGAAGGTCTACCACTGGCTGTTCAGACCCCCGACCACCTTCTCTTCTCGGACGCATCGGACACGGGCTGGGGTGCGACACTGGACGGTCGGGAATGCTCGGGCACGTGGAATCCGGATCAAAGAGCACTACACATCAACTGCAAGGAGCTACTGGCAGTTCATCTGGCCTTGAGAAGCTTCAAGTCCCTCCTTCTAGGCAAGGTGGTGGAGGTGAACTCCGACAACACTACAGCCTTGGCGTACATCTCCAAGCAAGGAGGGACTCATTCGAGGACGTTGTTCGAGATCGCAAGGGACCTCCTCACCTGGTCAAGAGATAGAAAGATATCGCTTGTAACGAGGTTCATTCAAGGCGACATGAATGTCATGGCAGACCGCCTCAGCCGGAAGGGTCAGATCATCCCTACAGAATGGACCCTTCACAAGAATGTTTGCAACAGACTATGGGCCCTGTGAGGTCAGCCCACCATAGATCTGTTCGCTACCTCGATGACCAAGAGGCTCCCGAATTATTGCTCACCGATCCCGGACCCAGCAGCAGTTCACGTAGATGCCTTTCTTCTGGATTGGTCCCATCTAGACCTTTATGCGTTCCCCCCGTTCAAGATTGTCAACAAGGTACTGCAGAAGTTCGCCTCTCACGAAGGGACAAGGTTGACGTTGGTTGCTCCCCTCTGGCCCGCGAGAGAATGGTTCACCGAGGTACTGCAATGGCTAGTAGACGTTCCCAGGACTCTTCCTCTAAGAGTGGACCTTCTGCGTCAGCCGCACGTAAAGAAGGTACACCCAAGCCTCCACGCTCTTCGTCTGACTGCCTTCAGACTATCGAAAGACTCTCAAGAGCTAGAGGCTTTTCGAAGGAGGCAGCCAGAGCGATTGCCAGAGCAAGGAGGACTTCCACTCTCAAGGTCTACCAGTCAAAATGGGAAGTCTTCCGAAGCTGGTGCAAGGCGAATTCAGTATCCTCAACCAGTACCTCTGTAACGCAGATAGCTGACTTCCTTTTACACCTAAGGAAGGTAAGATCCCTATCAGCTCCTACGATCAAAGGTTACAGAAGCATGTTGGCAGCAGTCTTCCGCCACAGAGGCTTAGATCTTTCCAACAACAAAGATCTACAGGACCTCCTTAAGTCTTTTGAGACCTCAAAGGAGCGTCGGTTAGCCACACCAGGTTGGAACTTAGACGTGGTTTTAAGGTTCCTGATGTCAGCAAGGTTCGAACCGCTTCAATCAGCCTCTTTTAAAGATCTCACTTTGAAGACTCTTTTCCTCGTTTGCTTAGCAACAACTAAAAGAGTCAGTGAGATACACGCCTTCAGCAGGAACATAGGATTTACATCTGAAACGGCTACATGTTCCTTACAGCTTGGTTTTTTTAGCTAAAAACGAACTCCCTTCTCGTCCTTGGCCCAAATCGTTCGAGATTCCAAGTCTGTCCAGTTTGGTTGGAAATGAACAAGAGAGAGTACTTTGCCCAGTAAGAGCTCTTAAGTACTATTTAAGACGTACGAAGCCATTACGAGGACAATCAGAAGCTTTATGGTGTTCTATTAAGAAACCTTCCTTACCGATGTCGAAGAACGCAGTTTCTTATTACATCAGACTTTTGATTAGAGAAGCCCATTCTCATCTGAATGAGGAAGACCATGCTTTGCTGAAGGTAAGGACACATGAAGTTAGAGCTGTCGCTACTTCAGTGGCCTTCAAACAGAACCGTTCTCTGCAGAGTGTAATGGATGCAACCTATTGGAGAAGCAAGTCAGTGTTCGCATCATTTTACCTTAAAGATGTCCAGTCTCTTTACGAGAACTGCTACACCCTGGGACCATTCGTTGCAGCGAGTGCAATAGTAGGTGAGGGCTCAACCACTACATTCCCATAATCCCATAACCTTTTTTAATCTTTCTCTTGAAATGCTTTTTATTGTTGTTTTTGGGTTGTACGGAAGGCTAAGAAGCCTTTCGCATCCTGGTTGATTTGGCGGGTGGTCAAATTCTTTCTTGAGAAGCGCCTAGATTAGAGGTTGTGATGAGGTCCTTTAGTATGGGTTGCAGCCCTTCATACTTCAGCACCTAGGAGTCGCTCAGCATCCTAAGAGGATCGCGAGGCTCAGTAAGGAAGACGTACTTAAAAAGGCAGAGTAATGGTTCAAGTCGTCTTCCTTACCAGGTACTTATTAATTTTATGTCTGTTATTTTGAATAACTGCTAAAATGAAATACGGGATACTTAGCTTCTAATGTTCACATGTATGCTGGTCTCCACCCACCCCCCTGGGTGTGAATCAGCTACATGATCACCGGGTAAGATTAATATTGAAAAATGTTATTTTCCTTAGTAAAATAAATTTTTGAATATACTTACCCGGTGATCATGAATTAAAGGACCCTCCCTTCCTCCCCATAGAGACCTAGTGGACCGAGGAGAAAATTGGTTCTTTGTTGACAAGAAGTACTGGAGTACCTACTCGACAGATGGCGCTGTTGTTGTACACCCCCACCTGTATAGCGATCGCTGGCGTATCCCTCCCTTAGGTTTTTTCTGTCGGGCAGCAGAGCTGCAGCTACATGATCACCGGGTAAGTATATTCAAAAATTTATTTTACTAAGGAAAATAACATTTTTGTACCGATCACAGAATTTTTGTACCAAAGTATACAATACCTATGGTAGGTATTGGGTATCGTACTAGACCCCATTTTATCATACATATATGATAATTGTCATATGAATGGCAACCCTGCTCTGGAAAAGGAATTGAACAAACTGTGAATGCATGTCATCTCGGAACTAATTCTGAAAACTATATAAATTGCTATGTAGCCCTCATTGTAACATGTTATCCATTTGGATTGATTGAGTGATTGATTGATTTGAGGTTTTCTTGAATCCTAACATCTAAGATCATTAACGCCAATATCCATTTGGAATATAAAGGCTAAAAGGTTGAATAATTTATCAATTGTTACCATTACCATAGCTGTGCTTTTTTCACAGAAGAGTAGTTATTAAGGCTATAAAAAAATAACCAGTACTGTATAAATTTGATGGTAATTAGGCTATATATTTATCAATTCATACAATTCTCAGACTCAGTTATGTAACATTGATCAGATATTTTATCAACTTGTTTGTCTTCCCATTTGTAAAGCATAATTTTCAATATTAATCTTACCCGATGATCATGTAGCTGTCAACTCTGTTGCCCGACAGAAATCTACGGTCGGGATACGCCAGCGATCGCTATACAGGTGGGGGTGTACACAACAGCGCCATCTGTGAGCAGGTACTCAAGTACTTCTTGTCAACAAGAACTTAATTTTTCCTCTGTCGTGCCACCGGCTAGACCTACTTGGATACGCTGTTGATTCTGGAGTTATTGTTCACGATTTGGTGATGTATTTGCTCTAGAGTTTAGCCTTCGCTATTCAGGAAGCTTTATCATTAGCTTAGCAAGCTTTTGGAATTAATTTGATTTAATTATGGTGACGAAGAGAGTATGGACTCTCACTTTTAAATGGCCGACCCTTCCCTTAGACGGAAGTGTTGGTGTCGAAGAGAGTATAGACTCTCTTTCACTTTTAAGAATTTAAGCTATTTTAATTTTAATGATTTTGAAAGAATTTCTTTGATAGTCTCGTACTTTTTCAAAGTTGAACTAACGTTTTGTTTAGTCTCCGCAGTTGTTGACGTTCAGAACGTTCAACTTGCGCTCTATCGTTACGATAGAGAGAGAGTTTTTCACGGTTTCACGTTGCAGTAAGAGTAAACCGATTCTAGCGTTTCGTTCATTCTTTCTTAGCTTAAATGGTTGTAATTCTAATAAAGGAACTTTTTATTTGGGAAACCTTTCAGTTTTTTTCCTTTAACAAATAATATTTTTTAACGATATATATAATTGGGCTCATCTCTCAGGTTCTAAGTCAAGAGAGAGAGAGAGAGAGATAGAGACGGAGGGAGAGAGAGGAGGATAAACGTTTCGTTCAAGCAGGTAACGTTGTTCTCGTTTTTTTTTTTGCTCTTCTCCCTAGTCGATATAGGGGAAGAAGGTAAAACGTTTCTAGAGTTTTATTCTTGTTCCCAGGCTTTATGCGGTGAGAGATTTTAAACGTAGTTTATTTGATCTAGTGTTTAGTCTCTTTTCCAGCCACTGAATTCTTTATCTTTCATTATGTTTTTCTGTTACATTGTAATACTGTTTTCGCAATTACTACCTTTTAATGAAGGATAGGATTGCGTGTTTCAGGTACAAACCACTTAATGTTTCGAGTTCAGTGAAATAAGTGCAAACAGAAAATCAAAAGTGATAAAGTGATACAGTATGCGCAAAGTGTTACAGTGTTGCGTTCGAGGGTTCGTCTGTTCGTGCCAGTTGTTCACCTAGTCCGATACCTCTTACAAGCTCCCAAGCCCAGGGGAGAAGTAATGTCGAAGGACTTATGGGTTCCTCAGGCCTTGATCGACGAACAGACGTTTCCCTCCGTGGTTTCGGGTGTATCTACACACGTTGCCGACGTGATCACCCCACCCACACAAAGACGAGAGAGCCCATTTATTCCTCGTCTGCGGAAGAGGTTTCTCGCAGAAACCATGGATCAATCTTGCAGCTTTTAAGTGCAAGTCGGTCCCTTTCGCGCAAGTCCAACGGCCTAGGTGTAGCCACTGGGTCAGTTCGGACTCGCTGCAGTACGACAACTGCACACCTCCTAAGAGAGGCTAGGTGGTACCGCAACAGGCAGTAACTCCGTCTGTTGCCGCACCAGCTGTTTTAGACCCTCAGTCACAACGGTCAGTAGCTCCGTTTGTTGTTGTCTTTCATAGACCCTAGTGGTCCATGCTGCAGACTATACAGTCTCAGCTTGCTCCTTCATACAGGAGTATCATGCTGGAAGGTTGACAATGCAGCCTGTTAACCTACAACCCGCCGAGGTTGTGCGCTCAGCAGATACTGCGGCTGTCTGCTCCCACCCTCCACCTGTGAGAGCTCCACCACCGATGCGCAGTCCACCCTGCCAGACGCATGTTCTTGCTGCACCATCTGCTAACATGCGTGAGCTACCGCATCAGCAGTGGGAAGGTTCTGTAGAGCTGCCGGGTTCCAGCACTATGCGGCATTCTCCGCAGCCCATGCAGCATGCTCTGCATACCTTACAGCATGCTCTGCATACCTTACAGCATGCTCTGCATACAGCATGCTCTGCATACCTTACAGCATGCTCTGCATACCTTACAGCATGCTCTGCATACCTTACAGCATGCTCTGCATACCTTACAGCATGCTCTGCATACCTTACAGCATGCTCTGCATACAGCATGCTCTGCATACCTTACAGCATGCTCTGCATACCTTACAACATGCTCTGCATACCTTACAGCATGCTCTGCATACAGCATGCTCTGCATA
Source organism: Palaemon carinicauda (assembly GCF_036898095.1). Lineage (NCBI taxonomy): Eukaryota > Metazoa > Arthropoda > Malacostraca > Decapoda > Palaemonidae > Palaemon > Palaemon carinicauda. Next base: position 179,277,681 of record NC_090729.1, on the reverse strand, counting down.
CCTTACAGCATGCTCTGCATACCTTACAGCATGCTCTGCATACCATACCGCATGCTCCTCAACCCACCGCAGCCTCACCCATGCACAGTCAACCCTGCCAGATGTATGATGACTCCCACACACAGAGCACTCCGTTGCCGTGCGGGAGCTACCACAAGCTGCCGTGTTTTGACACGGTGTGTCAGCCTCCGCAACACACTGTGGTTACCGCCACTCGCCAGCAGCAAACTAGTCAGGCAGGAGTTGAGGCTTCCCCACACATCTTTGGTTGTTGCCAACTCACAAACTGTCATGCAGTTACATGACGTTGCCTTCTGGTCTGCTACTTATACACCAGTGCTGTATGTCCTCACGCTCCTGTTGTGGTTGACAGTTCAGTTTTTGACAGTTCACAGACTGTCAAGCAGTTTCATAACGTTGCCTTCTGGTCTGCTGCTTTTGCACCAGTGAAACCCTCACTGAGAGAACTTAGCTTTTCTCGGATATGGTTCCTGTAGATGAGAAAGTGCTGTTCTCCCTCCTTCTGATATTCCCTTGAGGACTCTGTCATTTGGAGAGGAGCCTTAAGCTGCTTAGCCTCCTATGGACTTTTATTTAAGCATAACATGCTTCCAGGGAGGGTAAATGGTTCCGCTTCAGTCGCTAACCCCGTCTGTTGCCACACCTGCTCCCATAGACCTTGAGCTTTGTTGCAAGACATGCAGTCCAAGCTTAGTCCTTGATAGAGGATTTTTTTTTTTTTTACGGAGTCAGTGTGTCACTGGGAAGACGTTCAACAACCAGCAGAGGTGACTTGTTGTGACGCAGTGCGGCAACCTCAGCAACCCGATAAGGAGTTGTCTGTACTACCCAGACAGTCTAGACAGTTTCGGGTTGTCGCTGTACTTCCTCGCTTCCCCATGGTTGACAGTTCACAGACTGTGCAGCAGTACCATGATCTTGTGTCCGGCTCCGTCAGACGACTGGCTTTTAAGAGCTCCCACAAGTCGTCGCTGTCTGGAGAATCTCAGATGGACTATGGATCTGACCAAGGAACTGGGCCTCCTGGTCAATTTAGAGAAGTCCCAGCTCGTCCCATCCCAGACCATTGTCTACCTGGGTATGGAGATTCAGAGTCGAGCTTTTCGGGCTTTTCCGTCGGCCCCAAGGATCAACCAAGCCCTAGAGTGCATCCAGAGCATGCTGAGAAGGAACCGATGCTCAGTCAGGCAGCGGATGAGTCTAACAGGGACACTTTCATCGCTGGCCCTGTTCATCGAGTTAGGGAGACTCCACCTCCGCCCCCTTCAGTATCATCTAGCTGCTCACTGGATAAAGGACATGACGCTAGAGACGGTCTCAGTTCCTGTTTCCGAAGAGATGAGGTCTACTCTAACGTGGTGGAAGAACAGCTTTCTTCTCAAGGAAGGTCTACCTTTGGCTGTTGAGAAACCCGACCGCCGTCTCTTCTCGGACGCATCAGACACGGGCTGGGGTGCGACATTGGACGGACAGGAATGCTCGGGAACATGGAATCAGGAGCAAAGGACACTTCACATCAATTGCAAGGAGTTGTTGGCGGTTCATCTGGCCTTGATAAACTTCAAGTCCCTCCAGCTAAACAAGGTGGTGGAGGTGGACTCTGACAACACCACAGCCTTGGCTTACATCTCCAAGCAGGGAGGGACTCATTCGAGGAAGTTGTTCTAGATCGCAAGGGACCTCCTCATCTGGTCAAAAGATCGAAAGCTCACGCTGGTAACGAGGTTCATTCAGGGCGATATGAATGTCATGGCAGATCGCCTCAGCCGGAAGGGTCAGGTCATCCCCACAGAGTGGACCCTTCACAAGAATGTTTGCAGCAGACTTTGGGCCCTGTGGGGTCAGCCAACCATAGACCTGTTCGCTACCTCGATGACCTAGAGGCTCCCGTTGTATTGTTCTCCGATTCCAGACCCAGCAGCAGTTCACGTGGATGCTTTTCTGCTGGATTGGTCCCATCTCGACCTGTATGCATTCCCGCCGTTCAAGATTGTCAACAGGGTACTTCAGAAGTTCGCCTCTCACAAAGGGACACGGCTGACGTTGGTTGCTCCCCTCTGGCCCGCGAGAGAATGGTTCACAGAGGTACTGCAATGGCTGGTCGACATTCCCAGGACTCTTCCTCTAGGAGTGGACCTTCTACGTCAACCTCACGTAAAGAAGGTACACCCAAACCTCCACGGTCTTCGTCTGACTGCCTTCAGACTATCGAAAGACTCTCAAGAGCTAGAGGCTTTTCGAAGGAGGCAGCCAGAGCGATTGCCAGAGCAAGGAGGACATCCACTCTCAGAGTCTATCAGTCTAAATGGGAAGTCTTCCGAAGCTGGTGCAAGGCCAATGCAGTTTCCTCAACCAGTACCACTGTAACCCAGATTGCTGACTTCCTGTTACATCTAAGGAACGTAAGATCCCTTTCAGCTCCTACGATCAAGGGTTACAGAAGTATGTTGGCAGCGGTTTTCCGCCACAGAGGCTTGGATCTTTCCACCAACAAAGATCTACAGGACCTCCTTAGGTCTTTTGAGACCTCAAAGGAACGTCGGTTGTCCACTCCAGGCTGGAATCTAGACGTGGTCCTAAGGTTCCTTATGTCATCAAGATTTGAGCCTCTCCAATCAGCCTCTTTTAAGGACCTCACATTAAAAACTCTTTTCCTCGTGTGCTTGGCAACAGCTAAAAGAGTAAGTGAGATCCACGCCTTCAGCAGGAACATAGTTTTCACATCTGAAACGGCTACATGTTCCTTGCAGCTCGGTTTTTTGCTAAAAACGAGCTTCCTTCACGTCCTTGGCCTAAGTCGTTCGAGATCCCAAGCCTGTCCAACTTGGTGGGGAACGAACTGGAGAGAGTACTTTGCCCAGTTAGAGCTCTTAGGTACTATCTAAAAAGGTCAAAACCTTTACGAGGACAATCAGAAGCCTTATGGTGTGCTATCAAGAAGCCTTCTCTTCCAATGTCTAAGAACTCAGTTTCTTACTACATCAGGCTTCTGATTAGGGAAGCACATTCTCATCTGAAGTAAGAAGACCTTGCTTTGCTGAAGGTAAGGACACATGAAGTGAGAGCTGTGGCTACTTCAGTGGCCTTCAAACAGAACCGTTCTCTGCAGAGTGTTATGGATGCAACCTATTGGAGAAGCAAGTCAGTGTTCGCATCATTCTATCTCAAAGATGTCCAGTCTCTTTACGAGAACTGCTACACCCTGGGACCATTCGTAGCAGCGAGTGCAGTAGTAGGTGAGGGCTCAGCCACTACATTCCCATAATCCCATAACCTTTTTAACCTTTCTCTTGAATACTTTTTATGGGTTGTACGGTCGGCTAAGAAGCCTTCCGCATCCTTGTTGATTTGGCGGGTGGTCAATTCTTTCTTGAGAAGCGCCGAGGTTAGAGGTTGTGATGAGGTCCTTTAGTATGGGTTGCAGCCCTTTATACTTCAGCACCTAGGAGTCGTTCAGCATCCTAAGAGGACCGCTACGCTCAGTAAGGAAGACGTACTTAATAAAGGCAGAGTAATGGTTCAAGTCGTCTTCCTTACCAGGTACTTATTTATTTTATGTTATTTTTGAATAACTAATAAAATGAAATACGGGATACTTAGCTTCTTTGTTAACATTTATGCTGGTCTCCACCCACCACCCTGGGTGTGAATCAGCTACATGATCATCGGGTAAGATTAATATTGAAAAATGTTATTTTCATTAGTAAAATAAATTTTTGAATATACTTACCCGATGATCATGAATTTAAGGACCCGCCCTTCCTCCCCATAGAGAACCAGTGGACCGAGGAGAAAATTGAGTTCTTGTTGACAAGAAGTACTTGAGTACCTGCTCACAGATGGCGCTGTTGTGTACACCCCCACCTGTATAGCGATTGCTGGCGTATCCCGACCGTAGATTTCTGTCGGGCAACAGAGTTGACAGCTACATGAGCATCGGGTAAGTATATTCAAAAATTTATTTTACTAATGAAAATAACATTTTTCATTAGTAAAATAAATTTTTTAATATACTTACCCGATGATCATGAATTTAAGGACCCGCCCTTCCTCCCCATAGAGAACCAGTGGACCGAGGAGAAAATTGAGTTCTTGTTGACAAGAAGTACTTGAGTACCTGCTCACAGATGGCGCTGTTGTGTACACCCCCACCTGTATAGCGATCGCTGGCGTATCCCGACCGTAGATTTCTGTCGGGCAACAGAGTTGACAGCTACATGATCATCGGGTAAGTATATTCAAAAATTTATTTTACTAATGAAAATAACATTTTAATGGGTTTAAAAGAAGACTATAGGCTACACAGTTTTCCAAGTTTGTTTACACGGGTGAAGCATGAAGATGTGTTAAGGGTAATTACTGAAATGCATCCTAGTCTTAGCAATAGGTAGTTGGTTGGCCAGAGCACTATCCACCCATTATGATACTACCGCTAGAGAGTTATGGCGTTCTTTGACTGGCCAAACGGTATTGCATTGGATCCCTCTCTCTGGTTACGGCTCATTTTTCTTTAGCCTACACATACGCCGAATAGTCTGGCCTATTCTTTACATATTCTCTTCTGTCCTCATACCTGACAACACAGAGATTACCAAACAATTTTTCTTTGCTCAAGGGGTCAACTACTGCAATTTAATTGTTTATTGGCTACTTTCCTCTTGGTAATGGTAAGAGACTCTTTAGCTATGGTAAGCACCTCTTCTAGGGGGACACTCCAAAATCAAACCATTGTTCTCTAGTCTTGGGTAGTGCCTTAGCCTCTGTACCATGGTCTTCCACTGTATTGGGGTAGAGTTCTCTTGCTTGAAGGTACACTCGAGCACACTAATCTAGCTTATTTCTGTTCCTCTTGTTGTTTTGAAGTTTTTTTTAGTTTATATATAATAATTTATTTTAATGTTTTTATTCTTATACAGTACTTCTCTTGTAGTATATTTCCTAATTTCCTTTCCTCACTGAGCTATTTTCCCTGTTGGACCCCATGGGCTTATAGCATCCTGCTTTTCCAACTAGGGTTGTAGCTTAGCAAGTAATAATAATAATAATTGTGAGTGATAATAATCTAGGGAGCCGGGTCATACCTGGCTGGGTGACTGTGAGTAGTTACAGTCTTGCGTACCATGTTTGGGACATTGATCACTTGCTTGTCTATATGTTATTAAAAAATTCTCTTGCCATCTCACCATATACCCAAATTATCGTGCTCTATTTCCTAATCTCTGAAAATTTCCTTCCTCACCATTTAAGTAATTTAAATGCAATCTAATCGTTTTATTCTAGCAATGTATCTCAACACTTGTGTTAAAATCCTCAATATCCTTTGTAAAGTATCAGCATCTGCTGAAGATAAAAATGATGGCGGTGTTTATCCTTGGGGAAAGTGTCAATAGGTGTTTTACCTTGAAAAAATTCACTGATAAAGGAAATGGATAGTGTACAGTAGGCCTACTGTAAGATAGAACCAGATTTTTGTGAAAAATGGTTACAGCATTTTGATAAACTTGTATACCGTATTGTTTGTTCCGTAACCGAAATACAAACCACGCTATTTACATTGTGTTTACCTTTTAGCGCAGCTGAAATGGCGAGCCATTAGAATTTAACGAGGGTGTATTACCCCCGCGCTAGTTAGCGGGGGGGGGGGGGTTAGGGGAGTGGTAGCTAGCTACCCCCCCCCCCCCTCACACACAGATGAATGCTCACTTTCACTTTTGGCTCGGACTGTAACAGACGTCTCTGTCTTGGTCCTCTCTTGGCAGCCATTGTTTGTTTAGTCTTTACTTAATCGCTTACTTTTCTTTTACTTAATATATATGTAAACATGTTTTCATGTTTGTATATATATTTGAGTATAGAAATTGGTAAGTTTCCTTTTCAGATTTGTGTGTGTAGTGCACGATATCTACGTGGTGTCCTCGGCAGTTTGGCTACCATGGCGTATTTTATGGGTGGCGATCGAGTTTGACTTCGGTCTTTCTCTCTCTCTCTCTCTTGAGGTCGTTCACCCTTTTACTACGTGTTACTACGCCCTTGTAGCTTCCTTTCCGTGTGGGGGGGTTGCTACGCCGTACGTTTGTCTCAATTAGTTTATGAATCTAATTGTAGTTGTTTTTTTTTGTTTTTTTCAGCTTGTAGAACGATTCCTTTCGGGGTTTTCGTTCTTTCTTTAGTGTTCATTCATTTTTAAATTACATAACTACATAGTTACATATTTATAATTGTTATAATTCTGTTTTGGTTACAGCTCTCCTTCCGTGAGTGTAAGTGGTTGTGAGGGCACGTGCCTGTTGTGTAATTCTTGTTTCCTTTCCCTCGGGATTCCTCTTCGGAGCCTTCCCGGGGGAATGAATGTGTACTAATGATTTTTGTTTTATTTTTTTTACAGTTACCGATCTAGTTCGTTTCTGTAATATGGCAACGGTGTGAGCTGTCTTGTTGAGGCCTGGGGATTCGGCTGTTGCTGCCTCCCCCCTTGTATTTTCGTCAGGGGCGTGTCTCCTTCTACTGGAAGTACTCCCGTGACGACGGACAGCTCTCCTGTTCATTTTAGAACTCTCAGGAGGCTTGCCTCCTTGGGCGGGTAACTTTCCTTCCGAGGGAAGTTTTTCCTGTCCAGGCTTGAGTTTTTCCCCTTTTGGGGGGTTCTTCTCATGCCTTTTTTTCGTGCGACTATGCTCTTGGTGCTGAGCGGTCACACCTGCTGTTTTGCTCAAGGGGCTGGGCAACTGCAGGAGCTCCTCTTCGGAGGATTGCTCCTTTTAGGTCACTGGCTGACCAGTCTCTTCTACGAAGTGTTTCTCTTTCGTTCGCGAGAGAGTACACTCATAGAAACTCCTCTTCGGAGGGTTCTTCTGCTGCTGTTGCTGTTGGCCTCCCTTGCCGTAAGGCCCACCGTCCGCCTCGTCGTAAGGGCCTCTCATCTCCCTATAAGGATGCTAAGAGGCGCCTTTTTGAATCTCCGTTTGCAGCCTACAACTCCTTTTTCTTGATCTTCCGCCTTGGTACAGATGGACGGCAGTCTGATCGCGTCTTCCGACGGGCAACGGTCTTCCCGACGGACAATGGTCTTCCGACGGACATCAGTCTCCCGGCGGACAGACAACGGTCTTCCGACGGACAGCAGTCTCCCGATGGACCTCAGTCTCCCGACGGACAACGATCCCTTCGGGGCAAAGGGTTGCCTCCCACGGGGGTTCTTCCCTTGCGTGTCAGGGTTCCCCTGCACTCCCTTCTGCTGTGTTCTCTCCTGCTCCTGCTCAGTGTTAGCGGACAGACGCTCTCCTGCTCATCAGCGCTCTCCTGTTCGTCAGCGCTCTCATGATGATCATCCCTGCTGCTCCTGTTGGTTCCTGTTACGCGCCCTGTGCGCCCACGTTCGCCCTCGCGATTTAGAACTAAGGTTCAGGTCTGGGTCAAGGACTCTTCTTCTATGCGCGGGCTTCCACGCGTTGCCTTCTGCTCGTCAGCGATCATCAGCTCGCCAGCGATCACCTGTTTCTCGGCGATCTCTGGATCGCCCGCGTGTGTTACAGCCGGCATGCCAACGTTCTCCAACACTTCTGAGGAACATGGTTCGCCAGCTACTAGCTCACCTGCGCATGCTCCCACCTGCGGATGCTGCTCGCCATCGCGGGATTGCCCACCTGCGTATGGTGCTCGCCACCGCGCGATCGCCCACCTGCGGATGCTGATCGCCATCGCGCGACCGCCCACCTGCGGATGCTGCTCGCCATCGCGCGACCGCCCACCTGCGGATGCTGCTCGCCATCGCGCGACCGCCCACCTGCGGATGCTGATCGCCATCGCGCGACCGCCCACCTGCGCATGCTGATCATCATCGCGCGATCGCCCACCTGCGCATGCTGCTTGCCATCGCGCGATCGCTCACCTGCGCATGCTGCTCGCCATCGCTCGCCAACGCGTCGACATGCCACAACGCGCTATTGCCAACCTGCGCGTTAGCGCTCACCAGCTCACCACCGATCGCCTGTTGATCCATATCGCCAGCGGTCTTCCTCGCCCACGCGGCAGCTCGTTTCCTCGCCACCCGCGCTAACGCTTGCGTTCGCCGCCTCGGACTCGCGCTCATTCACCTGCCCACCCTCGCGACCGCTCGCCTGCGCGCCCGCGCGACCGTTCGCCTGCGCACCCGCACGACCGTTCGCCTGCGCACCCGCGCGACCGTTCGCCTGCGCGACCGCTCGCCTGCGCGACCACTTGCCTGTGCGCCCGCGCGATCATTCGCCTGCGCGCCCACACGCCCACGTGCCTGCACGTCTACGCTCATGCGAGTCCGTGCCCATGCCCTCCAATGTTCGCCCAACGGTATTCCATCGCGCGGACGGACGGTGTTCCGTCGCGCGAACCGACGGTGTTCCGTCGCGCGAACCGACGGTGTTCCGTCGCGCGAACCGATGGTGTTCCGTCGCGCGAACCGACGGTGTTCCGTCGCGCGAACCGACGGTGTTCCGTCGCGCGAACCGACGGTGTTCCGTCGCGCGAACCGACGGTGTTCCGTCGCGCGAACCGACGGTGTTCCGTCGCGCGAACCGACGGTGTTCCGTCGCGCGAACCGACGGTGTTCCGTCGCGCGAACCGACGGTGTTCCGTCGCGCGAACCGACGGTGTTCCGTCGCGCGAACCGACGGTGTTCCGTCGCGCGAACCGACGGTGTTCCGTCGCGCGAACCGACGGTGTTCCGTCGCGCGAACCGACGGTGTTCCGTCGCGCGAACCGACGGTGTTCCGTCGCGCGAACCGACGGTGTTCCGTCGCGCGAACCGACGGTGTTCCGTCTCTCGAACCTACAGTGTTCCTTCGCACAAACGTCGGCTTAATTCTTGCAGTATCCATTGCTCGTCTATGGGTTATCGCTCGCCGACCACCAGCTTTCGCCCTTCCTACCACGCTCGCCCTCCTTCTGCGCTCCTTCGCTCACCTCCGTTTGCGTTCCTGCGTGACCGCGCATGGGCGCTTCCACGTTCGCCCACGCGCAAATCTTTGAATTACCATTGCGCGAGCTCCAGGGCGATTGCGACCACGATTCCCATTAGGGTTTTCGCAGCATGGCCAGCCTGGCGAGTTCTTCTGGAGCGCATTTCCAGAACACGGCCTCACCCCATAAACGCAGAACATGGCACTTTCAAGAATAGGAAGAAACTTCAGGGAGGTCTGAGCAACACGCCTCTTTCCAGAACCTGGGTTAGCCCTTCCCCGTCATTCCCTGGAAGGATTTTTGGCGGGGGGGGGGGGGGGGGGGGGGGGCGCTTTCCGTTCGAGATTTCTCCATCGGACAAGGGGTGACTGCTTACCCCTTCTTCTGGGGGCTTACCAGGTCCTATCACTCCTCGGTTACGGCCCGAGGTTTGGTTCAAGGAAGCTACAGGAAGATCATGGGTACTTTCCTCCTCTCGAGCTCAGGCACCTTGGCCTTTCGTCGTTAAGTATCTAACTTGCGGACAAGCTCGATTTTGTACCATCTGGACGCGCTGACTGAGGGCTTCCTTCGGTTGTCATCTGTGGAGGTCGACGACCTCAGACACCCTTCCATCCTTGAGAAGAGTTTGTTTGTGCCCAAGGACAGAGACTTCGACAGCGGCTGTGCGGAGGAAATCGACTTCCGTTTTCACTCCTCCAAGGGGCTTTCTTCCAGACTCTGCAGGGCTCCAGCGCCCTTTTCTTTCAACCACGTCGGCCTAAGTTATCGGCTACGACAACTGGGACAAGGTGTCCAATTGCAGTTTCCTCCTGTCGGGAACAGATGGCACGGGAGGCTCCCCCTGGGGGGCATAGTCCTAAAAGGAGCGGCAGAGTTCACGAACTCTAGGATTGCAGGTTTCTCGCTGGGAGGATGCTTAAGGTTACTCATCCGGATGACAGCTTCCCGATGCCCATTCCCGCACAGTCTCTGTGATCAGTCAAGGATATCGCGCCTGCCGTCTCCGTCTGCGAATTCAGTGTCTCTGAACCTCTATGCCATAGCGTCGGCAAGAGTTGCCCGGTTGGGCAGAATGATCCATACCTTAGGCGAAGGTCCTCCATAGGATCATCGACGGCTTCACCCCCGGCCTCTTCAGTCGATCCTTTCTTGTAGGGAAGGATCTGAGAGGGGAGTTCCGTAGTCGACCTCTCAGCCCTGATCAAGTTTGTCGAACAAACTTCGGCCAGCGTAGAACAGCAGAATCGATCAGACTGGTAACGAGGCGACAGGACTCCTTAAATCCTGGTTCGGTAGGACGGGTACTTTCAGTTTCCATTCCATCCATCTTAAAGGGAGCTCGTGGAATTCAGCCTAGACTGCAAGTATTCCTGCTTATGATGCAGTGTGGCTATCCCGCCGTGGCATGGCAGGTTTTTTTTCCCCAGAGAACTCTCCCTGCTTTCCTCATGGCCGCTCAGGTGCAGGCTTCCGCCTCCTCTGCTTTTTGGAGGGCTGGTCAACTCCGGTAGGCTCGGGTTCAACCTTCTTCAGCGCCGGGACAAGCTTCCGGATGCTTACCATGAGTGTGGGTTCATGGTACTTTGCTTGGAGCCTTCTCTTCTTCTGCCTCAACATCTGGAGTATCTGGCCATGATATTGAGTCAACAGCCTTACCACGTTGGAAACCCCGCTTCTCGTCCATCCAGCGAGGTTAAGCAACGTCGGTTCTAGTCGGTACTTGGATGGGTGACCACCTGGGGACCCCAGATTCTGTTGCCACATTCTCCGAGCCTTCCTTTCAGTTGACTGTGGCAAGACTGAGGAGAGTCGCAGTACCTGTTCTCAGTCAAGCAGAGCTTTCAGCCCTACCTTGGAACGTTTCCTAGTTCTCCTTTCCTCATTGACCCGTCTATAGTCCGAACGGTCGCCTCAGGATAAGTTCCATGTGGGGCGGTCCAAGTTCCGGTGGTTTCAGGCAACGTTTAACCTGACTTCCTGGCCCCTATGGGACCAGCGGAACTATTAGACCTGCAATGGGTGTTGACCTATGGAACCTCTTGATGGTAGTGGATATTCTCGTCCTTTCCCCACATTCTTGATGCTGTTCTCGGACTCGTCAAAGGAAAGGGGGGGGGGGGGGGGCATGTTCCGGTCCAGGCCTATGGTCAAGACCTGAAGGATACCTCTCCATCATTCAGGCAGGCTTAGGGGCCATAGTCTGGCCCCTCTACAGATCCTACAGCTCCTGCCGAGTCGCCCCGTGCGCGTCGACTTCATGATTCTGGCGTGTTCTAACCAGCAGCGGACGCATTTTCACACCTTCACATCTTGCAGTAGAGATACCGGGATGATTGAGATTATCTCGATACCACCATCGGCTCTCTCATTCCAGGCAGAGGAATGTTCTCTCCGACTATCCGAGCTGAGCCTCGTAGAAAGAGTGTTCCTGGGGGTCTTTGACCTTGAGTAACCAGCAAGTCCTGGTCTGGGGGACCCGATCGCGACAGCTTGGAACCTCAAGCTTCCGCTGCTCTTCCCTCCAGTCTCAGACCCTGAGACACTGGCAAGATGCATTCCGGTGATGGTGGGACAACTTCGACGCCTGCGTCTTCCCTCCTTTTTGTCTGTGGACAATGGGTCTCAACAAGACCAGGTTGTCTGTCAACCTTTCAATGGAAGAGCTCCACTGGGACTATGCGCAGAACGGTTTCTGGACCCTCTGCTTCCCCTGACGGAACTCCCGGGAGAGCTTCTCCCACGGCGCAGACTACTCAAACAACCACACTGCGACATCTCTCCCGAACCGGGGCGTCGCTTTGGCTTCATGCCTGGAGACACTACGCCTCCTCCTCAAGAAGAGACAACCCGCTACAGTCGCGGTACGGAGGTCGCGTCATCTGCGATAGTCATCCGCAGGGGTCTTCCAGGCAAAGTGAAGAGTCTTCGGTGGTTGGTGCTGTGGGAGATATACCTCTTTCCTTGAGGCCTCTTCTCCAGCAATAACGGTCTTATTGCCTTTCGGCGGGAGGAAACTCCTTTCCGCTCTCGGCAATGAAGCCTGTCGCTCAGCCTTTCCCTGACCTTCAGGCTTAAAGGAATAACTTTTTCCTGCCCGCTGGATCTTTCCTCGCTCATGCGAAGCTACGATCGTCCCTGCCCTAGTCGGAGGAAGACCTCCAACTTGGAGCATAGCTCGGACTTTTAGTCCTTTAAGAGATCTTCTCAAGACCCTTTACTCAAGACCCTTTACGACAGTCCTCGGATTGTATTCCGCCTTGGGTCTCCTGCTCACTCTGGCCACGGCCAGTGTGTAAGCAATCTTCTTGGTCTCGTACGACTCCGCCCTTTCTAAGGAAGAGGGGAAGGCAACATTCAGGTTCGCTCCTGAGTTGTTGGCTAGACTCAGAATCTGGGGGTCCCGGCCCTTCGGTCCAATTCCTTCAAGATTTCGAGTCTCCATTTTGTATCTGATGTCCCAAGACCTTCTCTTTCTTGCCAGTAAAGGAATCGAGAGGTTAGCTTTGGGAACAGCTGCAGTTTGTCCTCAGTTGCAGCCAATTTGGGAGCACAAGGAGGACACGGGGGAGAGTCACCAGTATACCTCTTCAGCCCGGACTCAAGGACATTCATCTCGACCTGTCTCCAGACCCTCCCCCGTCACGTCGCCCTACAGCACGATGTTGGATACATCGCAACGTCCCTCGCCTTCGAGTAATACTACTCTGTGACGCAGGTGGTACAAGTTGGAGTCTGGAAGCGTCTAATGACCTTCGCAGCCCGCTTCCTGCAGGGCGTGACCCACAGGAGTCTCGATACGTTTTCTATCGCTCTGTGGTGGCTACACAACAGCTGGTCTAACCTCAGGCTCCTTTTTGGACAGGTAGCAGAAGGTTGATGGCATTGTTATCAGGTTTTAGTCTGCATGAACGAAAGAAGTATGTCTGGCCCTTATTTCTTTCTTCATCATCCCCTCTACGGGGAAGCAGCATCCTGGTCTCTGCATAGCTGACCTCGAACCTCTGCAGGTAAACCATGCTTCCTTGTGTTCCGAGTATTGAGTCAATACTGTCGCGTCCCCCATACCCTGACGAGGTGGTATTGGGAATGTCCTAACCCAGAGTTCCTTCTGGAACTCCAGGTCAACTGCCTAGGACGGGTCACACTTCTTCCTTCACACACAAGCTTATGTAGGCCACACGGTTCCTTGCGGAGCAAGGAACTTGTGAGGTGCAGGGACTCCTTTTCTCGAGTGCGACTCACTCCATTTTGTGATGGATGGCTTGACCACCACACAAAAACACTAAACTTTTCAAACAGTATTCACTTAAGTACCATACTAAGTCCACAAAAGGTGGATTAGTATACAATTTCAATAAGAGTGCAAAGTCAATTCAAGGGGACTTGAACCAATCACTAGCATATTGTTCCTTCGATCTTGCAAATTCAATAAAAGTTTGCTCCCTACTTTTTTCCAAGTTCCTGAAGCGTTGCCTATAGGCTTCAGGGACTAACTCATAGGCCTTCAAGACGATAGCCTTCACACACTCATAATCTGATGACAGATCCTCCTCCAGAGTTACATACACTCTCTGAGCTCTTCCAATCAATTTACTTTGTATAAGAGTGGTCCAATACTCTTGGGGCCACTCCAACCTTGCTGCAATCCTCTCAAATGATACAAAAAACTCTGCAATATTGTCTTCCTCAAATTTAAGCACAAATTTGAGAGCCTGCGCTAAATTAATAGCAGGCGTTACTGACCTATTTGGGGAAGGGGGAGAGGAAGAAGAGGAACCTGAGTTTTTCATGGCAATCTCATGCTGCCTCTCCTTTTCTCTTTCCTCCGCCTTAAACTTTTCTATATCAAACTCCATCTGCCTCAGAGCAATTTGCCTATCCAAAATTTCTACAGACAACAGTGCTTTATCAGGTTTCACTTGTTCCCCACCAGCCTTTATAGTTTTAACACATTCATAAATTTGCCATAGCAATACACCCTTTCTTATTGACACATCATATTCCAATTCAAAATGTTCTGCTACAATTTCCAAATCTTCCCTATTCAACTCTGCAAGCCTTTCTTGCCACCCCTCTCCGCTAAGGAGGTCTAGTACATTAACCATGATGACCACTATTATTCACACAATACTAAATTACAAAAAAAAAAAAAAAAAACCACGAGGAGGTGAAAATATGCTGCCTGAAAAACAACCCCAAGAATTTACTTTGCACATACACCGGTGAATACTTAGGAACAAAAAGATCCTGTCACGGGTATCTGAGTCCCCGGGTAAAGCCAAAGCCAGTATGGCTGGGGACTTTCCACCCTACCTAATGGGTAAGTCACCCAATGTAAATAGCGTGGTTTGTATTTCGGTTACGGAACAAATGACAAATTCGAAGATAATTTGTATTTTTCTTAACCATACAAACCTTAGCTATTTACACATATTTGCCCGCCAGCCCTGTCCCCCAAGACAAGTCCTACCTCTAAGTGAAAGTGAGCATTCATCTGTGTGTGGGGGGGGGGGGGGGGAAGGGGTAGCTAGCTACCACTCCCCTACCCCCCCCCCCCCCCCCCCCGCTAACTAGCGCGGGGGTAATACACCCTCGTTAAATTCTAATGGCTCGCCATTTCAGCTGCGCTAAAAGGTAAACCCAATGTAAATAGCTAAGGTTTGTATGGTTAGGAAAAATACAAATTATCTTCGAATTTGTCATATTTTGGTTTTTGATAGATGAAAATACAGTATAGTGAATAATTTATAAGTGTTTAACACGACAGCCTGTTGCACATAGTTGACATGGTTTTTAACATGGTATATTAACACATATTTTCCAGTTTTGTTAGCACTGAAAGCTTGTCAATAGTTAGAGGCTCCATTATCTGCAAACAATTAGTGTAGTTCTATCTCGATTGACTCTGAACTGAACATTGATTTCCTACTATGTTCTATGGTCAGCTACCATCTGAATATATCTCTTCATAAGAGGAACAGTAAGTGATCACGTTCTTCACAACAAACATCAAAATCGCAATATTCTGTCAAGAGACACAACTCCCTTGAACATCTCTCACTGGGATTACTAACAAATCCAAAAGATATCCACCCAATCTGGAGGGGTCACACATCGATGCTTAACCATTGAAAGACGACTAGAAGACTTAGAAGACAAAAAGGCTGTGGTATACTTAGGATTTTGCCATTAATGTCTAGTTGTTCCAACACAGAGACTTACCTCGAAACACTTTCTTAGGAGTTACCTGGAACCTCCTCTCAAACGACCAGAGTTTTGTGTAGTTTACCCTACTCCCATTTTCTATAATGGTAGGCCTAGCGGAGGGATACGTGCCCTGAGGGCAATCCCAAGGTAGGCCGCATGCTCTCTCGGGTCGTAAGCTTCAGTAAGTTCTCTGGTCGCGTCGTGTTATCATCTCGACGCTCCTCTGATTTCAGTGCGACCCTTTGTGTCTTGTACCACGTGGTTACCGCATGGTCCGTTGTGCGCCCCTACTCGTTCTTAGTGCTTTAACTGTGTGCTTTGGCTTAATTCCTTTGTTCTTTAGTGTTCTCATTCTCTTGTTGAGCCTGTGTCTAGTGGTTTTGTGATTGTGTGCGATGGAGCATACTCGCCGTTGTCCTGGGCCTAGGGCTGGGAAGTCGTGTGGGGCTTTCTTGTCTAAGCCCGATGTTGACCCGCACTCCCTTTGTTCCTCGTGTAGGGGAAAAGTGTGTTCTCCTTCGGACACGTGTCCAGAATGTGATGGCTGGAATGTGGTCCAATGGGTAAGATATGGTACCAAGAAGAAGAAGTCTTCGAAGTGGTCTCCCAGGAAGGCTAGTATGTCTTCTCCTGCAACGTCGGCTGGTGAGGGTCCGAGTAGAGTTCCTTCTTTTTCCCCTACCCAGAGTAGGGGACGAGGTAAGTCGGTTAAAGGGAAGAAGACGGTGCTTCTTCCCCAGGAAGGTCTTGTTACGGGGGTTTCTGATTCTTTTAAGGCGATCCAGGCGCCGGAGGGTATGTGTAGTGGGGGTCCGTGGGGCGATGCTCTTGTGCAAGGGGAGCACGTCTTGGCAGGGGACCCCATGTGGAATAAAAATGTGCCCTTTTCTTCCCCAGATTCGTGGGTAGATGTTTCCGGAGCTTCAGCAGCGGAGGGCGCCTTGGATAGAGAGGATTCCCCGCAGGAAGATCCCCTGGGATGGAGCCTGCCGAGGACTCCGTTCAGGTCCCCCTTGAGAATGGAGGAAGACCTCAGCGGGGCCTTTCATTCGTAATTCGTCTGTCTACACCTCCAGCTCCTTCGTCGGCAGTTTCAGAGGAATTCCTTCAGCCTTCCACGTCAGGAACCCAACAGGTGTCAAGGAAAGCTCTATCCGTTGCTAGGTCGCGTTACCATGAGAGGTCTGAATCGTCGGTGGTGGAGTCTTCGTTTTTATCGGATGAGGAACGCCGAAGGAGAAGCAGAAGGATGATGGACCGTTCCAGGAGGAGGCGGTCTTTTTCTAGGTCTCCCTCGGAATCGAGAGAAAGGAGAAGGAGATCTCGTTCCCCGCATAGGAAGAGCAGGAGAGCTGGTTTTCCTCGGGAACGATGGGTCCTGGTACCAGAATCTAAGCTGAGAGACCTGACTTCAGTCTCAGGCTCTGTGGTTAAGCTGGCAGGAGACAGTCCTCCTAGAAGGGCCTCCGGTAGCCGCAAGTCGGCTTCAGCCTATGACCACAAGGCCTCGTCTAGTAGGCACAAGTCTCGCCCTAGGGAGATTCAACCCGCCCAGCGGAGGGAGTCACCTCCTAGGACGGACAACCTCGACGAGATTGTCCATGGTATGGATCGACGCGCACAGGTCCCTCCGTCGAACACTTTCACGGAGGAGCCCGTCCCTTCGTCGAAGCCCCTTAAGGTGACAGAGGCGCTCATCTCTCAAGGAAGACATAGCCGCGGGTCCCGTCAGAGCGGAGGTGCCCGTGCTAATACTTCACCCCACCGCCAGACGGAGGACTCGGAGGAGGTCGCGGGGCTTGGTACGACGGAGGACTCCGCTTATAGGAGGGTGATCTCCTTGATAAGGGGTCACAAGAAGATTGTGGAGCCTCTACCACAGGAGGAAGATGACTGGACCTCTGGCCTAAATCGGATTATGGAGGAGCCCGTCCAAAAGAAGGCTTCGTTAGCTCTTCCGGAGGCGAGAGACGTCAAGTTAGGGCGAGCTCACATTGACAAGGTGATCACCTGCAATGGGGAATCATCCAAAGGATACACGGCAGCTAAACTGTTACAGCGATTGAAATTCCAGAGTAAATATTATGCTTTGGAAGGACGCCCACATGGGGCGTGCAAGCTTGAGGACGTCCTGGAGGTTTTGAGTCAAGGTGCCCCAGAAGACAGGGTCTCTACCGCACCCATTTACTTTTCCCAGTCCGAGTCCATCATGATGGAGGAGATGTCGAAGGATCTAGTGAACGTCGCATCATGGCTGGACTGGTGGGCTACTACCTTGGTGGGTACGCAGATCCCGATTGAGACTTTAGACCCTGCCAAACGAGAGGCTCTGAAGGAGTTGGTTGGATCGGGTGGCCGTGCCTTAAAATTCCTCACGTTCCAGGCTTTAGCTCTCTTTCTGCAAACTGGGTTCTCAGGAGAAGGGACTCAGTTCTGAAAAACCTATCTAGGAAAATGCCAGACAGGGAAGCAAGGGCCCTGCGTAACATTACGGTTTGGGATGAGGGACTGTTTCCAGTCAAGAAAGCGGAAGAGGTGGCGGAGAAGATGGCCAAGAAGGACGTCATCGTTCCGAAGGCTCAATCAGCGAGAAGACCCGTATTTAGGAGGCCGGTAGCTGAGGCTCCTGCTACATCTCGCTCTTCCCCATCTCAAGGAAGGAGAGAGCCTTCTACAGGACAGTGGGGTCAGTCGTCGAATCCCTCCCGAAGGGGGGTTATGTCAGCCCCTTCCACCTACAGGAGTTCCTACTCGTCCTCCAGGAGAGGTCGGTCAGGCCGATCCTCACGCAGGAGATAGTTTGAGAGGCCCCCTCCCCTGCCCAAGCCTCAGGTAGGGGGATGCCTCAGACAATTTTGGCAAGCATGGAAGCTCCATGGAGCAGAACCATGGACAGTAACAATTTTGAAAGAGGGCTACAGGATCCCCTTTCTGCAAGATCCTCCTCCCTTGCTTCCAGCAAGCCAGGCGGAGTGTTTGTCCCCAAAGACCCGTTGAAGAGAGCAGCTTTGGACGAAGAAGTCGCCACAATGATGGAGAAGGGAGCAATGGAGACTGTGCATCTTCCGGGGCTGGGGTTCTACAGTCGTCTCTTCCTGGTGGAGAAAGCAACGGGAGGATGGAGACCTGTGATAGACCTGTCAGCCCTCAACAAATTCATACGAAAGACACATTTCAAGATGGACACCCAAAGAACGGTCATGGTGTCATTGAGGGAAGGGGATTTCATGATCTCCATAGACCTCAAGGATGCCTATTTCCAAATCCCAATTCATCCAGCAAGCAGGAAGTTTCTCCGGGTGGAATGGGGTGCCCGGATTTTGCAATTCAAGGCCCTGTGCTTCGGACTTTCTACAGCCCCCCAGGTATTCACAAGAATTTTTACGACAATCTCCGTCTGGGCTCATGAACGGGGGATCCGTTTAATTCGGTACCTGGACGATTGAGGGCCAACCCAGAAGAGCAAAGGATTGGCAAAGGTTAATAGGACATCTGGTGTCCTTAGAGAAGTTGGTTCCCCAAGGAAGACAGAACCTCAGGAGCATCCAGGGGAACTTAAAAGATCGGTGGGATCAGAGAAGTTCCCCGAACAGGATTGTGCCAGTTCTACCAGAGACCAAACAGGCTCTAGAATGGTGGTGGAATCGAGCAAACACACTAAAAGGGATGCCACTGTCTTCCGGACCTCTAGAACTTTTGCTCTTCACGGACGCATCAAAATAAGGGTGAGGAGCCCATCTTCTAGGAAAAACAACGAGAGGCAAATGGACGGTAGAAGAGAAGACTCTCCACATCAATGTTCTGGAGATGAAAGCTGTCCAGGAAGCCTGCCTGCACTTCACTCGGGATCTGAAAAGAAACTCATTGGCTCTAATGTCAGACAATGCCACAGTAGTGGCGTATATAAAGAAGCAAGGAGGGTTGAAGTCGAAGGAGTTGTGCGTTCTCGCCTTGCAAGTCCTGGAGTGGGCGGAAAAAGAACAAGTCAGACTGTCAGCGAGATTCATTCCGGGAAAGAAAAACGTTCTAGCAGACGGCCTCAGTAGGGTAGGCCAAGTAGTGGGGACAGAATGGTCTCTTCAACCAGAAGTAGCAAGATTCATCATTCAGATGTGGGGTTCTCCGGTAATGGATCTCTTCGTGACGAGGTTGAACACGCAACTCCCCGTGTTCTGTTCTCCTGTCCCAGACCCAAAGGCAGCATTGGAGGACACCTTTCAACACAAGTGGGACAATCTGGACGTGTATGCCTTTCCTCCCTTCACTCTGATAAGACAAGTCCTCAACAACCTAAAGATGACTTCGGTAGTGCCTTGGTGGCCGGAGAAAGAGTGGTTCCCAGACCTAAAAGTTCTGGGGGTTCTTCCTCCGTGGCCTCTACCGGACAGACCAGACCTCCTGAGGCAGCCACACTTTCAGAGGTTCCACGAAAACTCTCAATCCCTTCGTCTTCACACCTGGGTGTTATCCAGTGGCTCCTGAAAAGACAAGGGTATTCGTCAAAGACAACTGTGAGAATGTCCCGTTACTTGAGACAGTCTTCTACAGCAGTCTACCAAGCAAAATGGGCAACTTTTATTAGATGGGGTGCTTCAAAGAAAATAGAGCCTTTAGAAGCTTCAGTCCCCGACATTGCAGATTTCCTCGTTCACCTCAGGGATGTGCTGGGCATGTCGGTTCCAGCAATTAAGGGGGTACGAGCTGCCCTTGGACAAGTCTTTCTATTGAAAGGGATAGATTTGGGCTCTTCTAGACACATCTCTATGCTCATCAAGAGTTTTGAGCAGTCCTGTCCACCCTCGTCTCCTAGGGTTCCGAAATGGGACCTGGCTAGAGTTCTAGACATGCTTAGTAAGCCGCTCTTCGAACCTTTAAAAGATATTGTTGACAGGAATCTTACGCTTAAAGCGGTCTTCTTGTTAGCTTTGGCTTCAGCGAAGAGGGTAGGTGAACTTCATGGGTTGTCTTATGAGATAGAACACGCAAGGGGTTGGAGAGAAATATCCTTCAAGTTTGTTCCCTCGTTTGTCGCTAAGACCCAGAACCCATCCATTTGGGATCCTAGGTTTAAGGGTTTCTCTATTCCGGCAATTCCAAACTGAGGTAATCACTAAGATTTAAAGTTGTGCCCTGTCAGAGCTATTAAGAAATATCTTAAAAGGACAGAAAATCTCCGCCCTGGTATGAAGAATCTTTTTGTGTCTATGGGGAGGATGAAAAAGAATATTTCCAAGAACACCATTTCTCTTTGGCTCAGGCAAGTTATCATTCAAGCTTATTCGAGTGCTGGACTTTCAGTCCCAGGAAAGCCCAGAGCACATGATGTTAGAGGTTTAAGTACCTCTCTAGCCTTTGAAAAGAACATGTCAGTTGCGCAGGTCCTCAGAGCGGGTACTTGGTCTAACCAGTCGACGTTCACTTCTCACTATCTCAAAGAGTGTATGAGGAAGTCATTGGATGGTTTTTCCATCGGGCCAGCCATCTCAGCGTTCCAACCGATTTAACGGCCCAAGCCCCAGGTTCAATCGCGGTTTCAAATCTATAGATACAGGTGATCTTTTCATTTTTCCCCTTCTTCTCCTCGTACTATTTATCGTCTTGGGAAATCTTGCACAGTAGCCCCGCACTATGCCATATATCCATATTACATCTAGCACATCATCAAGGAATTATGTAGGGTGAGTACTTTAGGCACAATTAATGAGCTCTATGTAGTTTATCCTATTTTCCAGTTGTTTGGGCCCTCAGTCAAGGAGGCACTCCCACCTCCTAAAGTGTAAGTCTCCTAAGAAAGTGTTTCGAGGTAAGTCTCTGTGTTGGAACAAATCACAAATTATTAGTAATTTGTATTTTTCCTAACATACTTACCGAGAAACACTTTCGGGTTATGGCCCTCCCTTCCTTCCCACAGGTGCCTCTCTGATCTTTAGTATTGTTACTTTCATAGAACTTACTGAAGCTTACGGCCCGAGAGAGCATGCGGCCTACCTTGGGATTGCCCTCAGGGCACGTATCCCTCCGCTAGGCCTACCATTATAGAAAATGGGAGTAGGGTAAACTACACAAAACTCTGGTCATTTGAGAGGAGGTTCCAGGTAACTCCTGAGAAAGTGTTTCTCGGTAAGTATGTTAGGAAAAATACAAATTACTAATAATTTGTGATATTATCTTGATACTGTACCTTAGGCCTAAGCCAATTGAAAGTAAAGAAAACTGAAAATTCTGAGTTTTTTGGTATAAAGTATGTCAATATAAAAGTAGGCTTTAAGAGAGAAGCAATAATGAACAACAGGGGAGTTTCATATAAATGATGAATTTGATTATTCCAACTTAATTTTTCTCTTAAGCCTATTTTATTAGCTATAAGGCCCAGAATGTCTTAGATGAAAGCTTGGATTTTCTCTTGAATGTGGATGTGTGACATTATTCAAGCAAAGTATAGTGTTACCTATGTACATTTAAAGGTTACTGTGTTACAGTATTTAGAGGTCAAATATTATGAAGTCGAAGTGTTTAACTTTTGTTTACATAATTGTGACATACAGTTTAGTGTAAGGTCAGTCATACAAATGGGCATCTGAAAGAACCACTCAAATTCATATAACAGGCTATGTTAATTTTTTTCTTTCCCTTCATCAATTATACATAATCACCATAAGAATTGTGTACATTATTACACGTCATGATGATGAATATCTTTAGTGCTTTTATCTAATTTTGAATGATTTTGAGGGCCTTCCTATAGGGTTTTTTCATGCCACTTCCATATCTACTGTTCTTCTAAACAACTGTATCTCATCCTTTCTCTTCTCATGTCCACATTATCTCAGTCATTGAATTCTCAGCCATTTTTCCTGCCTGTGGACATCAGATCCATGAATTAATTCCTTTGTATTCTGGTAAGGAGTCTTAACCCTCTCAGTATTATCCCTTTTGTCTAAGTCCAAGACCCTTTATTGCGATGTATTACTCATCTCATCTTAGCACTAACTATTAGTGCAAAAATTTTTAAGATTTATTATCGTATAGCTGAATAAATTTCCTTTCCATTGATTTAAATCTTTATCTATAATACTATATTTTGTAAAAATCTTGTATGTGTAGATAACAAAAGAACATGAAAAATAAGACGCTGAAAATGCCATATGGGACTGAATAGAGCTAAGGTAGCCTATTTGACATACAATGTCTTATTGGATTCAAAGGGTTGATATTTTAAAACCATACCTTACAAAAAATCTCTCCCATTTTACTTGCCAGTGTCCATATTTCTGTGTAAAGCAATAGAAGCCATATATTCACATTGCAAGTACTGTATTTCTCTCTCCACTGGTGTGGTGGAATATTTTCATTCACCAGTAGGCTGGATATATCTTTCATCCATGCTGCAACGTTTCTCTATTTTGTTGTTCTTTAAAATGCTTCACAGTCTAGTGTATCTTCAAGGTAACAGAAATGCTTTGTTTATTTTAAAGTATACAGAAAATTGTTCTAGGATTAGAGAATAATTAAATTAAAAAATACAGGATGTATAAAATTTTACATTAAGAAATAGGTGTAAAATAAGGAAACTACTACCGGTACAACTTTTATTTTAGAAAAATATAACTATCACTAAATAGGTCTTGACTAAAACATATTATCACTGTACTGGCTTTCGTTTTTAGTCAAGGAAGATTTTAAAAGCCTTTACTCACTTAGAACCATTAGCTTTATTACTTCTGTATGGTGTCCTCGACTCACTCCTTGTAGGCGTCTTTGATTTGCTTCTCTTCTTAGGTGACCTTGATTTACTTCGCCCTCTTGACCGTTTAGATGTTTCACGTAGCCCAGTTTTATTTCTGTACTGCTTAGGAGACTTTGATAACCTTCTAGATCTAGTCTTTTTCCTTGACATATGCTCTGACCTATATTTAAGTCTGTCTTTTTCACTTTCATCTGGAGACCTCGATGGGGACCTGGAGGTGCTCCTTGACCTTCGGTAAGGAGATCTAGACCGATGATTGTCTTCTTTTTCTGGATTCTTTCTCTTAAACTTATGTGAATCCAATCTTCTGGAACTATCCCTACTTCTAGATCTAGACCTTCGGGAATTACTTCGTATGCTTCTTGTTCTTGATCTAGATCTTGATTGATATGATTGTTTCCTGTTCCAGCTGCCTTTTTCTTTTCGTCTTTCATGTAATCTGAGATTTAAAATTATATAATTGTTAAAAACTGTATAAAAATATCTTTAGGAATAATAGAAAAATATGCAATTAAAATCTTTGATGTTTTATGTCAAAGATTGTGTACTAACAGCAAACACATTTTGTATGCAAAGTATAAGGATAGAAGCTTAAAAATGTTTTTTTTTTTATAAATCCTTTATCTCCACATATCTAAATATAATAGTAACAAGCTGTAAAATTCAATAATTTACTGACTAAAGCTGGATAAAAAATACAACTTTAATTCATGGCAGTATTTATGTTCTGAAAATGATGAAATAAAAAGAATGGCAGGTGTATTAAAGATTACAGAGGTGATAAGTGTGTCACGACTCAGGTGGCGTGGGCATGTGCTGAGGGTGGATGGTGGGGAGGGAGTGAGGAAGACTTGGGAGGAACATATTGGGGTGGAGGAAGATTGAGAGTGAGGCAGAGAATTAGGTGGAGAGATACGGTAAAGGATGATATGGAGAGAAGTTTGGTGGAAGAGGATGCCTTTGATAGAAGACATTGGAGAGGATGAATCAAGCGACCGAGCCCTTAATGTAGGGATAATGGTGGGAGGTTAAGGTCAGTTCAACACAAAATCTGCAATATCACAACTGGCACAAACAGATTCATTCTCTGGTACTAAAAGAATTAATTCACTATTCTCCAAAAAGCATATTCAGCTATGAACAAAAATTGCATTTGACTTTCGTACTTAATGTCAGAAATTGAATACATACTGGCTAAAATAAAAGATATGAGAGTTTTTATCAAGGGAAGAAATAAAATGCATTTGGCTTGAATACAAAATGTACAGCCATGAGAATATTTCTGAAAGTTTGAAAAAAAAAAAATAGAAATACATAAATTAATTCAAAATTTTCAATGGTTAAAAATAAACTTCTGTGCAATACAAATACCATAGCTGTAATTTAAAAATATGCTGCATAAATATTGCACAAATAAATCAATATTAAAACTCTTTCTGGATAAATCTGATATTCATTTGTTATCCTATAGAATTAAAACTAAAATCCATCCACAAGTTGAAAAATCATGAGATGTAATAATTCCTCATAAAAGCAGTCTAAGACTGAATATTGGATCAGTAAAGTAAATAAGTAAGCAGATGGCTCAGCACTACAAATAACTAATGAAACCTACTGGATATTGCTACTTGTTATAGAAAGTACTATTAAAAAAATATGGAATATTACTAGCCATTACCCAGATATTTACTGATTTCAAAATAAAATAAAAAGGCATTATCAGCATGAAAAGATTATTTTTATAAGAATACCATTGGTATACATTTCTAGTAGCAAAATCATAAAAGTTTTAGCACTAACCTCATTGGTGATGTATAGGTATGCTGAACAGGACCTTGTAATGGGAGATCCATGTCTGCTCTCCAAAACCCATTGCCTGGGTTATAAAATGCATGGAGAAAGTTACACTGTCCCCCCTTGGGACAGCCTTTCCTATTTCGTTGAAACAGTTCTGGAAAATTAGGAATGCAATTAACCCTAAATTAAGGCTATTTTATATTTTTTCCTACAATTACTGTGTGTGAAATGCTTCTACAGAAAGTCCGCAACTTACAAACTTAATGAGTTCCAAAAAGCTGCGTGTAAGTCAAATTTTGTTACATTTTGGCCTAGAGTAAGCTTCAACTAACTCACATGCCTATTATTTTCAGCTGCAAAAGGCAACAAATAATCCTGTTTCATAATACAAATGTTGATGTACTTACTGCATTGAATTAAATAATATTGTATTATTACAGTACATGTATTTCATTATGAACTTTAAGATAAAATATCTGAGATTTAAGATTTCAGTTGGGTTTGGGTTTATGTCTCTTAACGTTTTTAGGTTGAGGACCTACTGTATTTTAACATTAAAAGACACGTATCTCTATAAGACCAATCATGACAAATGTATCTATAATCAAAGAGGAAGAACTAATTTCATACTATGTGAATAAATCTATAAAACCAAATGATACTCACTGCACAATGCTGCTCTCCATTTTGGAATATCAACAAATATACAATTGAGCTGGCGGCCTGCATACCAGCGACCGTTAAAAGCACTGCGAGCCTTCAGAGCTTCCGTTTCATTTGAATACTGTACGTACAAGTTCCCGCGAAGGTGACTACTAGCATTGCAACATACTTTGAATTGCATTACACTTCCACATTTTTTGAACTCTGGTAAAGTATCTTCATAGAATTCTCTGTGAATAGTTTGATAAAATGGGGATTATTGTATTTTTAAATGGGAAAAATTTGAGTGGAATACACTTCATATATAATGCTCTTAAAATGACACATACCTATAAACTTTCTAAAGTAATCTCTGAAAACATAATTGGTTAACGAACATGCAACGTACATTAGTTTAGCTTCTGTGAATTACTTTGAAAGTGTAAGTACAATAAATTACTTTCACATCAATATATTGTAATAAAACACCCTGTAATTAGCACTAATAATATATGGTATGAATTGGTGATGTAATTAATATTAAATATTACTGGTTACAAAGATTGGAACTCACCTGAAATGCTCGTAAGTTTCTCGTTCAGAATACTCCAAAGATGCATCATCATCATACTCGTCAAAAGCTACTTTCTCCATGCCAAAGTGGGAATACATATTTGGAATCAGGATCGTTGTGCTTACTTCAGGATAACTATGTTCTCTGAAATATCCATGAGCATGAAAATGAAGATAATAAAACTTATAACAAAATATTAAACCAAGATAGCAATTTTACTTGTTCTACAGCCTGCTTCTACTAAAGCTCTAAATATTTAAACATTACAAGTGCAGTAGGCAAACAACTTTAGAAGGGACAGCGTTTACAGAAAAGCAGGAATAAAATAACCTGCTAGGAATAGGTCAAGAAATTAAAACCTTTTAAAAATACAAAGAAAGTACAAAAGAAATTTTTATGTTTAGCTTTTGCATCTTATAAAATGTTTATGTACTGAAATGATTAATAACATTCTCTGAAAAATGTTATTTTCATTAGTAAAATAAATTTTTGAATATACTTACCCGGTGATCATATAAGCTGTCAGCTCTGCTGCCCGACAGAAAAACCTAAGGACAAAATACGCCAGCGATCGCTATACAGGTAGGGGGTGTTCATCAACAGCGCCATCTGTCGAGCAGGTACTCAAGTACTCCCAGTAAACACAGAACCAATTTTCTCCTCGGTCCACTGGGTCTCTATTGGGGAGGAAGGGAGGGTCCTTTAATATATGATCACCGGGTAAGTATATTCAAAAATTTATTTTACTAATGAAAATAACATTTTTCAATATTAAACTTAGCCGGTGATCATATAAGCTGATTCACACCCAGGGGGGTGGGTAGAGACCAGCATTATATGTTTACATTTAAGAGCTAAGTACTTTGTATTTCATTTTAGCAGTTATTCAAAATAACAAACATAAAATCAATAAGTACCTGGTAAGGAAGTCGACTTGAACAATTACTCTGCCTTTTTAAGTACGTCTTCCTTACTGAGCCTCGCGATCCTCATAGGATGCTGAGCGACTCCTAGGAGCTGAAGTATGAAGGGTTGCAACCCATACTAAAGGACCTCATCAAAACCTCTAATCTAGGCGCTTCTCAAGAAAAGAATTTGACCACCCGCCAAATCAACCAGGATGCGAAAGGCTTCTTAGCCTTCCGGACAACCCAAAAAACAACAATAAAAAACATTTCAAGAGAAAGATTAAAAAGGTTATGGGATTATGGGAATGTAGTGGTTGAGCCCTCACCCACTACTGCACTCGCTGCTACGAATGGTCCCAGGGTGTAGCAGTTCTCGTAAAGAGACTGGACATCTTTAAGGTAAAATGATGCGAACACTGACTTGCTTCTCCAATAGGTTGCATCCATTACACTCTGCAGAGATCTGTTTTGTTTGAAGGCTACTGAAGTTGCGACAGCTCTAACTTCATGTGTTCTTACCTTCAGCAAAGCATGGTCCTCCTCATTCAGATGGGAATGAGCTTCTCGAATCAAAAGTCTGATATAATAAGAAACTGCATTCTTCGACATAGGTAAAGAAGGTTTCTTAATAGCGCACCATAAAGCTTCTGACTGTCCTCGTAATGGTTTAGTACGTCTCAAATAGTACTTAAGAGCTCTTACAGGGCATAGGACTCTTTCTTGTTCATTTCCAACCTAATTAAAAAGGCTTGGAATATCGAACGATTTGGGCCAAGGACGAGAAGGAAGTTCGTTTTTGGCTAAAAACCAAGCTGTAAGGAACATGTAGCCGTTTCAGATGAAAATCCAATGTTCCTGCTGAAGGCGTGTATCTCACTGACTCTTTTAGCTGTTGCTAAGCAGACGAGGAAAAGGGTCTTCAAAGTGAGATCTTTAAAAGAGGCTGATTGAAGTGGTTCGAACCTTTCTGACATAAGGAATCTTGGTACCACGTCTAAGTTCCAACCTGGTGTGGCCAACCGACGCTCCTTCGAGGTCTCAAAAGACTTAAGGAGGTCCTGTAGATCTTTGTTGTTGGAAAGATCTAAGCCTCTGTGACGGAAGACTGCTGCCAACATGCTTCTGTAACCCTTGATCGTGGGAGCTGAAAGAGATCTTTCCTTCCTTAGGTATAAAAGGAAGTCAGCTATCTGAGTTACAGAGGTACTGGTTGAGGATACTGATACCGACTTGCACCAGCTTCGGAAGACTTCCCACTTCGACTGGTAGACTTTAAGAGTGGATGTCCTCCTTGCTCTAGCAATCGCTCTGGCTGCCTCCTTCGAAAAGCCTCTAGCTCTCGAGAGTCTTTCGATAGTCTGAAGGCAGTCAGACGAAGAGCGTGGAGGCTTGGGTGTACCTTCTTTACGTGCGGCTGACGCAGAAAGTCCACTCTTAGAGGAAGTGTCCTGGGAACGTTTGCTAGCCATTGCAGTACCTCGGTGAACCATTCTCTCGCGGGCCAGAGGGGAGCAACCAACGTCAACCTTGTCCCTTCGTGAGAGGCGAACTTCTGCAGTACTCTGTTGACAATCTTGAACGGGGGGAATGCATAAAGATCTAGATGGGACCAATCCAGAAGAAAGGCATCTATGTGAACTGCTGCTGGGTCCGGAATCGGTGAGCAATAAATTGGGAGCCTCTTGGTCATCGAGGTTGCAAACAGATCTATGGTAGGCTGACCCCACAAGGCCCATAGTCTCTTGCATACATTCTTGTGAAGGGTCCACTCTGTTGGGATGATTTGACCCTTCCGGCTGAGGCGGTCTGCCATGACATTCAAGCTGCCTTGAATGAACCTCGTTACTAGCGATAGGTTTAGATCTCTTGACCAGGTGAGGAGGTCCCTTGCGATCTCGTACAACGTCATCGAATGAGTCCCTCCTTGCTTGGAGATGTACGCCAAGGCTGTGGTGTTGTCGGAGTTCACCTCCACCACCTTGCCTAGAAGGAGGGACTTGAAGCTTCTCAAGGCCAGATGAACTGCCAGTAGCTCCTTGCAGTTGATATGCAACGTTCTTTGATCCGCATTCCACGTGCCCGAGCATTCCCGACCGTCTAATGTCGCACCCCAGCCCGTGTCCGATGCGTCCGAGAAGAGAATGTGGTTGGGGGTCTGAACAGCCAGTGGCAGACCCTCCCTGAGGAGAATGTTGTCCTTCCACCAAGTCAGTGAAGACTTCATCTTCTCGGAAATAGGAATCGAGACCGCTTCTAGCGTCTTGTCCTTTCTCCAGTGAACAGCTAGGTGAAATTGAAGGGGTCGGAGGTGGAGTCTCCCTAACGCAATGAACTGGTCCAGTGATGAAAGCGTCCCTATCAGACTCATCCACTGTCTGACTGAACATCGGTCCTTCTTTAGCATGTTCTGGATGCATTCTTGGGCTTGACTGATTCTGGGGGCCAACGGAAAAGCCCGAAAAGCTTGACTCTGAATCTCCATTCCTAGGTACACTATAGTTTGGGATGGGACGAGTTGGGACTTTTCCATATTGACCAGGAGACCCAATTCCTTGGTCAGATCCAGAGTCCACTTTAGATTCTCCAGACAGCGACGACTTGACGAAGCTCTTAGAAGCCAGTCGTCCAAATAGAGGGAGGCTCTGATGTCTGCTAAATGCAGGAATTTGGCAATATTCCTCATCAGTTTCGTAAAAACAAGAGGTGCCGTGCTTAGGCCAAAGCACAGGGCTTGAAACTGGTATACAACCTTCCCGAAAACGAACCTTAGAAAAGGTCGGGAATCTGGGTGGATGGGGACGTGAAAGTACGCGTCCTTTAGGTCTAACGAGACCATCCAGTCTTCCTTCCTGACCGATGCTAGAACCGACTTTGTCGTCTCCATAGTGAACGTCTGCTTTGTGACAAAGACATTCAGAGCACTGACGTCTAGCACCGGCCTCCACCCTCCTGTCTTCTTCACGACTAAGAAGAGACGGTTGTAGAAGCCCGGGGATTGATGGTCCCGGACTTTGACTACCGCTCCCTTTTGTAGTAAGAGAGACACCTCTTGCTGCAAAGCTAGTCTCTTGTCCTCCTCTCTGTACCTGGGAGAGAGGTCGATGGGAGTTGTTGCTAGAGGGGGCTTGCGCAAGAATGGAATCTTGTACCCCTCTCTGAGTAACTTCACAGATTGTGCGTCTGCGCCCCTGTTCTCCCAGGCCTGCCAGTAGTTCTTGAGCCTGGCTCCCACTGCTGTCTGAAGAAGGTGGCAGTCAGACTCTGCCTCTAAAGGACTTGGAACCCTTCTTCTTGCTCCCACGTTGACCTTCGGCACGAGCACCTCCTCTGCTGGAGGCTCTGCCACGAAAGGGCGGAATGAACCTTGACGCTGGAGTGTCCATCCTGGGTCTAGGCACGGAAGGCAAAGGGGTGGCTTTGCGTGCGGATGACGCAACCAGGTCATGAGTGTCTTTCTGGATCAAGGAGGCGGCAATCTCCTTGATCAACTCCTCAGGGAAGAGGCACTTCGAGAGAGGAGCAAACATAAGTTCCGACTTTTGACATGGGGTGACTCCAGCTGACAAGGAGGAGCAAAGGTGATCCCGTTTCTTGAGGACCCCGGACACGAAAGAAGCCGCAAGCTCACTAGAACCATCCCGAATGGCTTTGTCCATGCAGGACATAATGAGCATGGAAGTTTCCTTGTCAGAAGGGGAGGTCTTCCTGCTCAACGCTCCCAAACACCAGTCCAAAAAGTTAAAGACTTCGAATGCTCGAAATACTCCTTTCATTAGATGGTCCATATCCGAAGGAGTCCAACAAATCTTGGAGCGTCTCATGGCCAGCCTGCGGGGAGAGTCTACCAGACTTGAGAAGTCGCCCTGGGCAGAGGCAGGAACTCCCAAGCCGAGAACTTCTCCCGTGGCATACCAGACGCTAGATCTGGAAGCAAGCTTGGCAGGGGGAAACATGAAGGCTGTCTTCCCAAGTTGCTTTTTGGACTGCAACCAATCTCCCAGCACTCTTAAAGCTCTCTTGGACGAGCGAGCGAGGACGAGCTTCGTAAAGGCAGGTGCTGCTGACTGCATGCCTAAAGCGAACTCAGAGGGAGGCGAGCGTGGTGCTGCAGACACAAACTGATCAGGATATAAATCCTTGAACAGCGCAAGCACTTTCCTAAAGTCTAAGGAGGGAGGCGTGGTCTTGGGTTCATCGATGTCCGTGTGTTGGTCGTCAAGATGTGCAGCGCCGTCATCATCAGAGCGTCCATCGTCTGAATGTTGAGGAGGAAGCGGCAAAGGAGTAGGTATAAGCTGGTCGGCTGAGTCCGGCAGCACGGGTGCATGCGTGGCTGCACTGGACCCAACGTCATGGAACTGTTGGTCAGTCTGTGAGCTGGCAACAACCATAGCTGTGTGGTGACGCAAGGCGTCTACTCCTGACTGCGGTCGAGTAGCGGAAACCACAGTGGGTTGCGGAGGTTGACGCACAGCGTCAAAACACGGCAACTTAACTCCACCCTCCTGTTGTTGTGGTAACACGCGAACGTCAACGGAGGGAGGGTTCCGTGCGTCGGTGAACGTCAACATGCGTCTGGCAGGGTTGACTGCGCATGGGTGGTGGAACTCTCACAGCCGGAGTGCGGGAGCAGGTAGCCTCAGCGTCTACTGGGCGCACAACCGTGGTTGGTTGTAGGCTAACGGGTGCAGCGTCAACCTTCTCCGCACGATACTCCTGCATGAAAGAAGCTAACTGAGTCTGCATAGACTGCAGCAAAGACCACTTAGGGTCTACAGCAGTAGGTGCGGCAACGGACGGAGTTACTGCCTGTTGCGGTACCACTTTGCCTCTCTTAGGAGGTGTGCAGTCGTCGGAAGACTGCAGCGAGTCCGAACTGACCCAGTGGCTACACCTGGGCCGTTGGACTTGCGCGGAAGGGACCTTGCGTTTAAGAGGCCGTGAGACCTTGGTCCATCGTTTCTGGCGTGAAACCTCTTCCGCAGACGAGGAATGAACGGGCTCACTCGTCTTCTTGTGGGTGGGGCGATCTAGGAAAGATACGTCCGAAACCACGGAGGGAACGTCTGTCCGCTGATTAAAGCCTGTCGAACCCTTTGGTCGTACGACATTGCTTCTCCCCTGGGCTTGGGAGCTTGCAAGAGGTCCCGGACTGGGAGGACGACAGGCACGAACAGACGCACCCTCATGCGCAACACTAACACTTTTCACTGCACTAACACTCACTTCACTTCCCACTGCACTCTTACCCTTCAACTCCCTGACGTCAGCCATGAGTTGGTTGCGGTCACTCGCCAATGACTCGACTCTCTCACCCAGAGCCTGGATGGCACGCATCATATCTGCCATCGAAGGTTGATGAGAGCTAGAAGGGGGATCGGGAGTAACCACTACAGGGGAAGGAATAGGTTGTGGGGCATGGGGAGAGGAAAAATCAACTGAGCGAGACGAACTCCTCCTGACTCTATCTCTCTCTAGCCTACGTGAATATTTCAGGAATTCTTGAAAATCGAATTCCGAAAGCCCAACGCATTCCTCACATCGATCTTCCAATTGACAGGCTTTACACCGACAATTGGAACAAATGGTGTGCGGATCGATAGAGGCCTTCGGAAGACGCCTTGAACAGTCCCTAGCACTACACTTCCTGTATTTATGGACTTGAGAAGGGTCAGACATCTTGAATTAGTCAAAGGGGGGTATTCAAAATCTATCCAAGTCGTCAACAAATAATCCAAAATTCAATCAAAGAATGCAAGGAAGTATTGAAGATAACCTCTGCACAGTGAAAGCTAATAACCAGAAATGAATACTTCACCAAAAAACATGAAAATCAATCCAGAAAGCAACAGCGTATTTAGTAGGTCTTGCCAGTGGCACGACAGAGAGAAAATTGGTTCTGTGTTTACTGGGAGTACTTGAGTACCTGCTCGACAGATGGCGCTGTTGATGAACACCCCCTACCTGTATAGCGATCGCTGGCGTATTTTGTTCTTAGGTTTTTCTGTCGGGCAGCAGAGCTGACAGCTTATATGATCACCGGCTAAGTTTAATATTGAAAATTATGGTATTACCCAATTTTGAGAGAAAAGTAGACAAAAAATTAAACTTTTGATTTGTTGGTTGATCAATAGATGTTAAAACTTAGCTTAATAAATATTCTTTACCAACATCATTCACCCAAACCTAGAGATAGTATTGGCTTGAAAGGTGATGTACAGGATGCTACCAACTAGTACAACTTTTATCACTTTATACTAAGTACAATCAGGGGTACAAGATATTTACAGTTATAATGAAGAACTAAAATCATTGCAAGCTATCAAAAAGGGGCAAACAGTATTTGTTATCAAGAAGGATCTTGAAACAACCTTAAACCTGTTGAATAAA
This sequence comes from Palaemon carinicauda, assembly GCF_036898095.1. Taxonomy (NCBI): domain Eukaryota; kingdom Metazoa; phylum Arthropoda; class Malacostraca; order Decapoda; family Palaemonidae; genus Palaemon; species Palaemon carinicauda. The sequence continues at coordinate 179,244,458 of NC_090729.1, read as the reverse complement.
ATAAAAGAACATGACAAATTCGAAGATAATTTGTATTTTTCCTAACCATACAAACCTTAGCTATTTACAAAGGGTATTACTTTTAGCGTAGCTGAAATGGCGAGCCATTAGAATTTAACGAGGGTGTATTACCCCCGCGCTAGTTAGCGGGGGGGTAGGGGAGTGGTAGCTAGCTACCCCTCCTCCCCCTCACACACAGGTGAATACTCACTTTCACTTAGAGGTAGGACTTGTCTTGGGGGACAGGGCTGGCGGGCAAATATGTGTAAATAGCTAAGGTTTGTATGGTTAGGAAAAATACAAATTATCTTCGAATTTGTCATTTGTTCCGTAACCGAAATACAAACCACGCTATTTACAAAGGGTGACTTATCCCTTAGGAAGGGTGGAAAGTCCCCAGCCATACTGGCTTTGGCTTTACCCGGGGACTCAGAATCCGAGTGAGTCGCACTCGAGAAAAGGAGTCCCTGCACCTCACAAGTTCCTTGCACCGCAAGGAACCATGTGGCCTACGTAAGCTTGTGTGTGAAGGAAGAAGTGTGACCCGTCTTAGGCAGTTGACCTGGAGTTCCAGAAGGAACTCTGGGTTAAGACGTTCCCAATACCACCTCGTCAGGGTATGGGGGACGCGACAGTATTGACTCAATACTCGGAACACAAGGAAGCATGGTTTACCTGCAGAGGTTCGAGGTCAGCTATGCAGAGACCAGGATGCTGCTTCCCCGTAGAGGGGATGATGAAGAAAGAAGTAAGGGCCAGACATACTTCTTTCGTTCATGCAGACTAAAACCTGATAACAATGCCCTCAACCTTCTGCTACCTGTCCAAAAAGGAGCCTGAGGTTAGACCAGCTGTTGTGTAGCCACCACAGAGCGATAGAAAACGTATCGAGACTCCTGTGGGTCACGCCCTGCAGGAAGCGGGCTGCGAAGGTCATCAGACGCTTCCAGACTCCAGCTTGTAGCACCTGCGTCACAGAGTAGTATTACTCGAAGGCGAGGGACGTTGCGATGTATCCAACATCGTGCTGTAGGGCGACGTGACGGGGGAGGGTCTGAAGACAGGTCGAGATGAATGTCCTTGAGTCCGGGCTGAAGAGGTATACTGGTGACTCTCCCCCCATGTCCTCCTTGTGTTCCCAAATCGGCTGCAACTGAGGCCAAACTGCAGCTGTTCCCAGCGCTAACCTCTCGATTCCTGTACTGGCAAGAAAGAGAAGGTCTTGGGACATCAGACACAGAATGGAGACTCAAAATCTTGAATGAATCGGACCGAAGGGTCGGGACCCTCAGATTCTGAGTCTAGCCAACAACTCAGGAGCGAGCCTGAATGTTGCCTTCCCCTCTTCCTTAGAAAGGGGGGGAGTAGTAAGAGACCAAGAAGATTGCTCACACACTGGCCGTGGCCAGAGTGAGCAGAAGACCCAGGGCGGAATACAATCCGAGGCCTGTCGTAAAAGGGTCTTGAGAAGATCTCTTAAAGGACTAAAAGTCCGAGCCATGCTCCAAGTTGGAGGTCTTCCTCCGACTAGGGCAGGGACGATCGTAGCTTCGCATGAGCGAGGATAGATCCAGCGGGCAGGAAAAAGTTATTCCTTTAAGCCTGAAGGTCAGGGAAAGGCTGAGCGACAGGCTTCATTGCCAAGAGCGGAAAGGAGTTTCCTCCCGCCGAAAGGCAATAAGACCGTTATTGCTGGAGAAGAGGCCTCACGGGAAGAAGTATATCTCCCACGGCACCAACCACCTTAGACTCTTCACTTTGCCTGGGAGACCCCTGTGGATGACTATCGCAGATGACGCGACCTCCGTACCGCGACTGTAGCGGGTTGTCTCTTCTAGAGGAGGAAGCGTAGTGTCTCCAGGCATGAAGCCGAAGCGACGCCCCGGTTCGGGAGAGATGTCGCAGTGTGGTTGCTTGAGTAGTCTGCGCCGTGGGAGAAGCTCTCCCGGGAGTTCCGTCAGGGGAAGCAGAGGGTCCAGAAACCGTTCTGCACATAGTCCCAGTGGAGCTCTCCCATTGAAAGGTTGACAGACAACCTGGTTTTGTTGAGACCCATTGTCCGCAGACAAAAAGGAGGGAAGACGCAGGCGTCGAAGTTGTCCCACCATCACCGGAATGCATCTTGCCAGAGTCTCGGGGTCTGAGACTGGGGGGAAAACTAGCGGAAGCTTGAGGTTCCAAGCTGTCGCGATCAGGTCCCCCAGACCAGCACTTGCTGGTTACCCAAGGTCAAAGACCCCTAGGTACACTCTCTCTATGAGGCTCTGCTCGGATAGTCTGAGAGAGACATTCCCCTGCCTGGAATGAGAGAGCCGATGGTGGAATTGAGAGAATCTCAATCATCCCGATATCTCTACTGCAAGATGTGAAGGTGTGAAAATGCGTCCCCTGCTGGTTAGCATGAAGTCGACACGCAACGGGGCGACTTGGCAGGAGCGGTAGGATCTGAAGAGGGGCCAGACTAAGGCCCTTAAGCCTGCCTGAATGATGGAGAGGTATCCTTCAGGTCTTGACCATAGGCCTGGACCGGAACATGCCCCCCCCCCCCCTTTCCTTTGACGAGTCCGAGAACCGCATCAAGAATGTGGGGAAAGGACGAGAATATCCACTACCATCAAGAGGCTCCATAGGTCAACACCCATTGCAGGTTTAATAGTTCCGCTGGTCCCATAGGGCCAGGGAGTCCGGTTAAACATTGCCTGAAGCCACCGGAACTTGGATCGCCCCACATGGAACTTATCCTGAGGCGACCGTTCGGACTATAAACGGGTCAATGAGGAAAGAAGAACTAGGAAACGTTCCAAGGTAGGGCTGAAAACTCTGCTTGACTGAGAACAGGTACTGCGACTCTCCTCAGTCTTGCCACGGTGAACCGAAAGGAAGGCTCGGAGGATGTGGTAACAGAATCTGGCGTCCCCAGGTGGTCACCCATCCAAGTACCGACGTTGCTTAACCTCGCTGGACGGACGAGAAGCGGGGTTTCCAACGTGGTAAGGCGGTTGACTCAATATCATGGCCAGATACTCCAGATGTTGAGGCAGAGGAAGAGAAGGCTCCAAGCAAAATACCATGAGCCCACACTCATGGTCAGCATTCGGAAGCTTTTCCCGGCGCTGAATCAGGTCGAAACCCGAGCCTACCGGAGTTGACCAGCCCTCCAAACAGCAGAGGAGGCGGAAGTCTGCACCTGAGCGGCCAAGAGGAAGGCAGGGAGAGTTCTCTGGGGAAACAAACCTGCTATGCCACGGCGGGATAGCCACACTGCATCATAAGCAGGAATACTTGCAGTTTAGGCTGAATTCGACGAGCACCCTGGAAGATGGATGGAATGGAAACTGAAAGTACCCGTCCTTCCGATCCAGGGTTAAAGGAGTCCTGTCGCCTCGTTACCAGTCTGATCGATTCTGCTGGTCTACGCTGGCCGAAGTTTGTTCGACAAACTTGATCAGGGCTGAGAGGTCGACTATGGACGTCCCCTCTCAGATCCTTCCTTACAAGAAAGGATCGACTGAGGGGGCCGGGGGTGAAGCCGTCGATGATCCTAAGGAAGACCTTCGCCTAAGGTATGGATCATTCTGCCCAACCGGGCAACTCTGCTGATGCTATGGCATAGAGGTTCAGAGACACTGAATTCGCTGACAGAGACGGCAGGCGCGATATCCTTGGCTACTCACAGAGATTGTGCGGGAATGGGCATCGGGAAGCTGTCATTCGGATGAGTAACCTTAAGCATCCTCCCGGCGAAAAAACCTGCAATCCTAGAGTTCGTGAACTCCTTTTAGGACTATGCCCCCCCCGGGGGAGTCTCCCGTGCCATCTGTTCCTGACAGGAGGAAACTGCAATTGGACACCTTGTCCCAGTTGTCGTAGCCGATAACTTAGGCCGACGTGGTTGAAAGAAAAGGGAGCTGGAGCCCTGCAGAGTCTGGAAGAAAGCGCCTTGGAGGAGTGAAACCGGAAGTCGATTTACTCCGCACAGCAGATGTTTAAGTCTCTGTCCTTGGGCAAAGACAAAACTCTTCTCAAGGATGGAAGGGTGTCTGAGGTCGTTGACCTCCACAGATGAGACACCCGAAGGAAGCCTTCAGTCAGTGCGTCCAGATGGTACAACATCGAGCTTGTCCGCAAGTAGATACTTAACGACGAAAGGCCAAGGTGCCTGAGCTCGAGAGGAGGAAAGTACCCTTGATCTTCCTGTAGCTTCCTTGAACCAAACCTCGGGCCGTAACCGAGGAGGGAAAGAACCTGGTAAGCTCCCAGAGGAAGAGGTAAGCAGTCACCCCTTGTCCGATGGAGAAATCTTCAACGGAAAGCCCCCCCGCCAAAAATCCTTCCAGGGCGGGAGAAGGAGAGAGTACTAGTGCAGGAGAGGGGACCCTCGAGACCGACCTCTTGGGAACCAACTTCGCCCTGGGGGAAGTCACCACGAAGTCCACTCCTCTCTTTCTCTTCAGCGTAGGAGAGACAGCCGCTGGTTTGTTACCCTGGCCGGTGAGTGCTGGTTTCATAAACCTCATTAACGCCCGTGCCAGCGGATCAAACCATGTCTGCTGCTCCAAGGACACAGAGTCCGAAATCCTCGCTAAGGTGAAAGGGATCGGGCGATCCTTTGGAGAGGACACGACGGTTCCTGCCTGAAAAGAAGGTGGGAAGAATGCTGTACTGACCTGTCTTCGTCCTGCACTACCAACCTGTGCTTGGATGGAGGTGATCCCGAGTGCCGCCTAGGAGCACGCGTCCCTGCTGCTACCACCGGCTGTGGAATTCGCCGCGAACTATGGTCGCGCGAGGGCGAACGGTCGCGCAAAGGCGAATGGTCGCGCGGGCGCACAGGCGAGTGGTCGCGCGGGCGCGCAGGCGAGCGGTCGTGAGGGCGCGCAGGCGAGCGGTCGCGAGGGCGTGCAGGCGAGCGATCGCGCGGGCGCGCAGGCGAGCGATCGCGCGGGCGCGCAGGCGAATGGGCGTGACGGCGAGGGATCGTGCTGCCGCGTAGGTGAAGAAGATCGCTGGCGGTAAGCGATGGCGAGCAGCATGTGTAGGTGAATGATCGCGTGATAGGGTGCGATGGTGATCAGCATCCGCAAGAGGGCGATCGTTCAGGGTTGTGCGATGAGGAGCAGCATGCGAAGCGGGCAATCGTTCAGGGTTGTGCGATGGCGAGCAGCATGCGCAGGTGAATGATCGCGTGAAAGGGTGCGATGGTGATCAGCATCCGCAAGAGGGCGATCGTTCAGGGTTGTGCGATGAGGAGCAGCATGCGAAGCGGGCAATCGTTCAGGGTTGTGCGATGGCGAGCAGCATGCGCAGGTGAATGATCGCGTGAAAGGGTGCGATGGTGATCAGCATCCGCAAGAGGGCGATCGTTCAGGGTTGTGCGATGAGGAGCAGCATGCGAAGCGGGCAATCGTTCAGGGTTGTGCGATGGCGAGCAGTATGCGCAGGTGAATGATCGCGTGAAAGGGTGCGATGGTGATCAGCATCCGCAAGAGGGCGATCGTTCAGGGTTGTGCGATGAGGAGCAGCATGCGAAGCGGGCAATCGTTCAGGGTTGTGCGATGGCGATCAGCATCCGCAGTTGAGGGTCGCGCGATGGCGATCAGCATCCGCAGTTGAGGGTCGCGCGATGGCGATCAGCATCCGCAGTTGAGGGTCGCGCGATGGCGATCAGCATCCGCAGTTGAGGGTCGCGCGATGGCGATCAGCATCCGCAGTTGAGGGTCGCGCGATGGCGATCAGCATCCGCAGTTGAGGGTCGCGCGATGGCGATCAGCATCCGCAGTTGAGGGTCGCGCGATGGCGATCAGCATCTGCAGTTGAGGGTCGCGCGATGGCGATCAGCATCCGCAGTTGAGCTAGTAGCTGGCGAACCATGTTCCTTCAGAAGTGTTGGAGAACGTTGGCGTGCCAGCTGTAACACACGTGGGCGATCCGGAGATCGCTGGCGAGCTGATGATCGCTGACGAGCTGACGATCGCTGACGAGCTGATGATCGCTGACGAGCTGATGATCGCTGACGAGCTGATGATCGCTGACGAGCAGAAGGCTACGCGTGGAAGCCCGCGCAAAGAAGAAGAGTCCTTGACCCCGACCTGAACCTAAGTTCTAGATCGCGAGGGCGAACGTGGGCGCACAGGGCACGTAACAGGAACTGCAGGGAAGATCATCTGAAAGCGCTGACGAACAGGAGAGCGCTGACGAACAGAAGGGCGCGCAGGGAAACCCTGACACGCAAGGGAAGAACCCCCGTGGGGGCAACCCTTTGCCCCGAAGGGATCGTTGTCCGCCGGGAGACTGATGTCCGTCGGAAGACCGCTGTCCGTCGGGAAGACCGTTGTCCGTCGGGAAGACCGTTGCCCGTCGGAAGACGAGATTAGACTGCTGTCCATCTGCACCAAGACGGAAGATCGAGAAAAAGAAGTTGTAGGCTGCAAACGGAGATTCAAAAAGGCGCCTCAAACACCCTTATAGGGAGATGAGAGGCCCTTACGACGAGGCGGACGGAGGGCCTTACGGCGAGGGAGGCCAACAGCAACAGCAACAGAAGAAACCTCCGAAGAGGAGTCTCTATGAGTGTACTCTCTCGCGAACGAAAGAGAAACACTTCGTGGAAGAGACTGGTCAGCCAGTGACCTAAAAGGGGCAATCCTCCGAAGAGGAGCTCCTGCAGTTGCCCAGCCCCTTGAGCGAAACTGCAGGTGCGACCGCTCAGCACCAAGAGCATAGTCGCACGAAAAAAAAGGCAAGAGAAGAACCCCCCAAAAGAGGAAAAGCTCAAGCCTGGACAGGAAAAAACTTCCCTCGGAAGGAAAGTTATCCGCCCAAGGAGGCAAGCCTCCTGACTGTTCTAAAATGAACTGGAGAGCTGTCCGTCGACACGGGAGTACTACCAGTAGAAGGAGACACGCCCCTGACGACAATACAAGGGGGAGGCAGCAACAGCCGAATCCCCAGGACTCAACCAGACAGCTCACACCGTTGCTATATTACAGAAACGAACTAGATCGGTAACTGTAAAAAATAAAACAAATAATATTAGTACACATTCATTCCCCCGGGAAGGCTCCGAAGAGGAATCCCGAGGAAAAGGAACAAGAATTACACAATAGGCACGTGCCCTCACAACCACTTACACTCGCGGAAGGAGAGCTGTAACCAAAACAGAATTATAACAATTATAATTATGTAACTATGTAATTATGTAATTTAAAAATGAATGAACACTAAAGAAAAAAACGAAAACCCCGAAAGGAATCGTTCTACAAGCTGAAAAATTAACAACTACAATTAGATTCATAAACTAATTGAGACAAAATGTACGGCGTAGCAACCCCACCCACACGGGAAGGAAGCTACAAGGGCGTAGTAAAACATAGTAAAAGGGTGAACGACCTCAAGAGAGAGAGAGAGAGAAAGACCGAAGTCAAACTCGATCGCAACCCATAAAATTAGGCCGTGGTGGCCTAACTGCCGAGGCCTCCACGTAGATATCGTACACTACACACACACATCTGAAAAGGAAACTTACTTATTTCTATACTCAAATATATATACAAACATGAAAACATGTTTACATATATATTGAGTAAAAGAAAAGTAAGCGATTAAGTAAAGACAAAACAGACAATGGCTGCCAAGCGAGGACCAAGACAGAGACGTCTGTCACAGTCCGAGCCAAAAGTGAAAGTGAGTATTCACCTGTGTGTGAGGGGGAGGAGGGGTAGCTAGCTACCACTCCCCTACCCCCCCGCTAACTAGCGCGGGGGTAATACACCCTCGTTAAATTCTAATGGCTCGCCATTTCAGCTACGCTAAAAGTAATACCCTTTGTAAATAGCGTGGTTTGTATTTCGGTTACGGAACAAATCTAATTTCAATTTTTCCAGCACTAACAAATCTTAAGCTATTTAACAGGGATTATCTTTTTGTGAAGCTGGAAGACTAGCCAGCTTCAACGAAGGATAATTCATATTAGCTAAAGGTTTGTAAGTTAGGAAAAAAAAATTTGTTCCAAATTTGTCATCTTACCTGGAACAGTGAATGCCAAAACGACAGGCCCCAGTTTTTGAGAAAAATGGGCACACCTCTCTCTCGACCTGAGCAAAATCTCTCCCACGATAATTTGGTGGAGGTTCCGGGTTGTGCGTAGATTCCTCCTCGTCCTGTTAAAGCAATCACATTAGGAGTAGATATTGTAAAGCATTAAACTTGTAAGAGGGTTATGTCAGTAGCACTATTTTATTGTATTACAATACGCAGTACTGTATTTTGTTTCCTTATATACAGATTATCTCAGTTAACTTGAAGTAGATTTAAAATTTGCAAAACTATTATACAATCATAGTAAAACACTGTATATTCAATCACTTTAGAAGACTCTGTCTTTGCGCGGTTAATGAATTTTTTTTTTAATATATACCTTGGACAAATTGAAATCAAGAAAATTTTGGAATAAATGTACAGTTTAGAAAATATATAATTGTATTCTAAAACAATGAAATATTTCATTAGATTAAAAAGACGAAAGCATGAAAGCACTTTTTAAAACAAGATAAACTATTTGTCTTTTAACCAACCTTGCCGAGTCCTTTTGTTGCTGCTTCGAGTAATGCTTTCTGTATGGATAGAGACACCCAAGTATCTGGTTATAAAGCTGTGGAACCTAGTTAAGGTAAATGCTTAACTTGCATTATTTTAGCTAAATTAATAGTATAAAGAAATGTCCCTCGTTTTCCAACATAAATACTGTACCGTTATTCTAACCTTACTTTTTTCTCATGAGAAAAAATATAATGAGTACAGAACAAAATAGAAGTCAGGGTATACAAACCTTCAAAATATTTTTTCAATTCATTTGAAATTGATAACTTAATATTTTTTATTAAAATTTAAATTCTTCAAAGTCTTAATAAACTAATGTTTAAAGTGCATAAAAATTTACCATATAAAAAAAAATATATATAAATTTATCAGCATTATGAGGGATGAGGTGGAGGAACATATAAATATGACAAATTTGAAGATAATTTGTATTTTTCCTAACCATACAAACCTTAGCTATTTACAAAGGGTTTACTTTTAGCGCAGCTGAAATGACGAGCCAATAGTTTTTAACGAGGGTTAATTACCCCCGCGCTAGTTAGCGGGGGGTGGGGAAGGGTAGCTTGCTACCCCTCCCCCCTCCACACACCGGTGACTTGCTTCACTTCACTTAGAGGTAGGACTTGACTTGGGGGTCAGGGATGGCGGGCACATATGTGTAAATAGCTAAGGTTTGTATGGTTAGGAAAAATACAAATTATCTTCGAATTTGTCATTTGTTCCGTAACCGAAATACAAACCACGCTATTTACAAAGGGTGACTTACCCCTTAGGAAGGGTGGAAAGTCCCCAGCCTTACTGACTTCGGCTTGCCCGGGGGCTCGATCCCTTAGTGAGCAGCACTAGAGAGAGGGAGCCCCCTGTACCTCACAGGTTCCTAGCATCGCTAGGAACGAGTGGCCTACATAAGTAGTGTGAGGAGGAGAGTGTGACTCGTCCTATGAAGTTGACCTTGAGACCTTCAGATAGGAATTCTAGGATAGGACGTTCCCCATACCACCTCGTCAGGGTATGGGAGACGCAACAGTATTAAGCTTAATACTAGGAGCACAAAGAAGCATGGGTTACCTGCAGAGGTCGAGGTCAGCTATGCGAGGACCAGGATGCTGCTTCCCCAAGAGAGGGGAGAATGAAGAAAGAAGTAAGGGTCAGACATACTCTTTCATTCACACAGACTAAGACCGGGTAACAACGCCCTCAACCTACTGCTACTTGTCCAAAAAGGAGCCTGAGGTTAGACCAGCTGTTGTGCAGCCACCACAGGGCCGATAGAGAACGTATCGAGGCTCCTGTGGGTCACGTCTTGCAGGTAGTGGGCTGTGAAGGTCGTTTGACGCTTCCAGACCCCCGCTTGAAGTACCTGCGTCACAGAGAAGTTTCTCTTGAAGGCCAGGGATGTAGCAATACCCCTGACATCGTGGGCCCGAGGGCGACGTGACGGAGGAGGGTCAGGATTCAGGGCATGGTGGATAACCCTTCGAATCCAAGCAGAGATGGTGTTCCTTGTGACCCTCCTCTTTGTCCTGCCTGTGCTCACAAACAAAGCTCGCACATGAGGACGGACTGCAGCCGTTCTCTTCAAGTAGTACCTCAGACACCTCACTGGGCATAGTAGCAGCTGGTCTGGGTCGTTTGTTACAGAACGGAGACTCGCGATCCTGAAAGAGTCGAACCGAGGATCCGGCACTCCAGGATTCTGAGTCTTGGCCACAAACTCAGGGACGAACCTGAACGTTACCTCCCCCCATCCCCTTGAATGGGCGATGTCGTACGAGAGACCATGAAGTTCACTAACTCGCTTGGCCGAGGCCAAGGCGAGTAGGAAAGCCGTCTTCCAAGACAGGTGGCGATCGGAGGCCTGGCGTAATGGCTCGAAGGGAGGTCTCTTGAGAGACCTGAGAACTCGAACCACGTTCCAAGGAGGGGGTCTCACTTCCGACTGGGGGCAGGTAAGCTCATAGCTACGTATGAGTAAAGAGAGTTCTAGCGATGAAGAAATATCCACGCCCTTCAATCTGAAGGCCAAGCTTAAGGCTGAGCGATAGCCTTTCACTGCCGAGACAGAAAGGCGCATTTCTTCTCGCAGATACACAAGGAAGTCCGCTATTGCTGGAATAGTGGCATCGAGTGGAGAGATACCCCTTCCACGACACCAACCACAAAAGACTCTCCACTTCGCTTGGTAGACTCCCTCAGAGGACCTTCGCAGGTGCCGAGACATTCTCTCCGCAACCTGTTGCGAAAAGCCTCTCTCCGCGAGGAGACGCTGGATAGTCTCCAGGCGTGAAGCCGAAGCGAGGCTACGGCCCTGTGAGGGACACCGGAGTGGGGTTGTCTGAGAAGCTCGTGTCGTGGAGGAAGCTCCCTTGGGAGTTCCGTCAGGAGTTGCAGAAGGTCCGGAAACCATTCCGCGTGATGCCATAGCGGAGCTACTAGAGTCATGGAACAGTTGACCGATAGTCTGGTCCTGTTGAGCACCCTTCTCATCAGACAGAATGGTGGGAAGGCGTACACGTCGATGTTGTCCCACCGTTGCTGGAAAGCATCTTGCCAGAGTGCCTTGGGGTCCGGGACTGGTGAGCAGTACAGGGGCAGCTTGAAGTTCAAGGCTGTCGCGAACAAGTCCACCGTCGGGGAACCCCACAAAGTCAGGACTTTGTTGGCTATCTGAGGATCCAAAGACCACTCGGTACTCACTATCTGCGAAGCCCTGCTCAGACTGTCGGCGAGCACATTCCTCTTGCCAGGAATGAAGCGAGCTGATAGTGTTATCGAGTGGGTTTCGGTCCACCTCAGAGTCTCTACTGCAAGATGGGATAGCTGTTGTGAAAAAGTGCCTCCCTGCTTGTTGATATAAGCCACTACCGTGGTGTTGTCGCTCATCACCACCACGGAGTGACCCGCCAGGAACCGTTGGAACTGTTGAAGGGCCAGAAAGACGGCCTTCAATTCTAGCAGGTTGATGTGTAGGCACTTTTCTGATTCTGACCAAAGGCCTGAGGCCCTCTGGTTCAGAACGTGCGCCCCCCACCCTTCTTTTGACGCGTCCGAAAACAGAGTCAATTCCGGGGGAAGGACGAGAAGACTCACTCCCTTTCGCAGGTTCTCGTCGGCCAGCCACCACCGCAAGTCCGTCTGTTCCAGAGACCCCATTGGGATCAGAGTGTCCGGGGAATCGGATCCTTGATTCCACCGGGACTTGAGCCGCCATTGAAGGGATCTCATCCTGAGGCGGCTGTTTGGAACCAGACGGGCCAGGGAGGATAGGTGGCCCAAGAGACGCAACCACGATTGGGCGGGGAGTTCTTTTCGCCTGAGGAAAGGTTCCGCCACCCTCCTCAGCCTTGCTATCCGGTCGTCTGATGGAAAGGCTTTGTGGAGATTGGTGTCTATTAGCATGCCTAGATAAACCAGTCGCTGGGACGGCTGCAGAGAGGACTTCTCGAGGTTTACCACGATCCCCAGATCCTGGCAAAGATCTAGAAGCCTGTCTCGGTGTCGAAGAAGGGTCGACTCCGAGTCTGCTAGGATCAGCCAATCGTCTAGGTAACGAAGGAGACGAATGCCGTTCCTGTGCGCCCAAGTCGAAATCAGGGTGAACACTCTGGTGAACACCTGAGGAGCTGTGGAGAGACCGAAACACAGCACCTTGAACTGGTAGATCTTGTTGTCTAGGCAGAATCTCAGGTACTTCCTGGAAGACGGATGGATTGGGATCTGGAAGTACGCGTCCTTTAGATCCAGTGTACACATGAAGTCTTGTGGTCTCACCGCAAGTCTGACTGTGTCTGCTGTCTCCATGCTGAACCGGGTTTGTTTGACAAACCTGTTCAGAGCCGAGAGATCGATGACGGGTCTCCAGTCTCCAGTAGCCTTCTTTACAAGAAAGAGTCGACTGAAGAAGCCTGGAGAGCCGTCCACGACCTCCTGGAGAGCACCCTTCTCGAACATGGTCTTGACTTCGGCCTGAAGGGCCAGCCCCTTTGCCGATCCCATGGCATAGGAGCTCAACGACACTGGATTCGCTGTCAGGGGAGGTTGAGATGACGTGAACGGGACGCGATAACCTTGGCCGATCACCGAGATCGTCCAAGCATCGGCCCCGAGATGTTGCCACCTGCGGACGCAACGCTGAAGGCATCCCCCCACAGGTGGACACGCAGGGGGACTGCCACCCCTAGGGCTTGCGGCCGCGGCCGCCACCCCTAGAAGTCTTGCCTCCCCTGGAGGACTTACCACCCCTCTTGACCTTGGCTGGAAAGGGCTGGGGCTTAGACACCACTTTCTTAGCTGCCGGTGCCTGTTTGGGAGCCTTACGAGGCTGTTGCTGCTGTTGTGGCGGGGCTGGAGGCTTATAGGGCCGAGTTGTAAGGGCCCTGTGGAGGAGGGAGTCCGTGCTGGATTTCCTCCACCTCTCAGCCGTTCGCTCCAAGTCTTGAGGCTCAAACAGGCTCTCCCCCAGGAGGGAGGCATGTCGGAGCCTACACACATCTACGGCGGGGACCTTCGGATGGAATCTCTCGGACACAGCATCGCGACGCTTCAACACCGAGTTGGCCCACAGGGTGGTAACCTGGTGCGCCAAGAACTCGATGGAGCGGGTGCCCGAGAGCAAGAAGGTCTCTAGGGCCTTCCTATTGGTCTCCTTGGACAAGTCCTCAGATCGCAATAGGATGCCCAGAGATCCTAACCAGAAGTCCAGCCACGAAGTGGCCTGCATGGCACACTTAGCGACCTTCTCGTGGTTAAGGATCTCTGCCGCCGAGAACGACACCTGCCGGGCAGAGAGTTTCTCCAAGGGAACTCCCTTCGCCAGCTCCTCCACAGAGTGATGGAGCGGAAGAGCGAGGTTGTGCTCACCCAGGATCTCGAAATACCTCCTCTGCTGAAGGCGAGGAGGAGGGATGAGTTTGTTCCCGGCAGTGGAACGACTGGAGGAGGCAAGAAGTGCGAGCTGAGCATTGGCCCTAGCTCTGGCACTCTTCAGCCCCCGAGACCAGGGCAGAGCTGCACTGGTCTTAGGGGCCTTCCGAACGTCGAACACTTCATCCAGAATTGTGTCTTTGCCTTCACGGGGGGGGATGACTGGATCCGTAAGACTGTTAAGTTGCCTTATCAGGCTTAGGACCTGCCAGAAGGCATGTTCGGACTCTTGCTGTTCTCCTCCCTGTGGGCTGGCAGCTAAGTCTCCTGCCCCAGGAATCTCTTCCTGGGGTGATACGTGGACATTCCCCTGGGTAGTCATGGGTTCCTGTCGAATCTTTGCAGAGGATTTAGGGATGGTCTTGGAATCCTTGGGCTCCCTCCTAGGAGGGATACAGGATCCCAACAACGAGGTTCGAGGGGCCCCTTCCTCACGAGACAATTCTCCTGCCTGAAGCGAAGTCTCCCCCCCTGGTGCCGGGGGGAAGACTACCGGTCCACTGGACTCACCTGAGGACGGAAAGGCCTCGTCCACGGGAGAAGGAGAGAGTACTCGTGCCGGAGAGGGGACCCTCGAGACCGACCTCTTGGGAACCAACTTCGCCCTGGGGGAAGTCACCACGAAGTCCACTCCTCTCTTTCTCTTCAGCGAAGGAGAGACAGCCGCTGGTTTGTTACCCTGGCCGGCGAGTGCTGGTTTCATAACCCTCACTAACGCCCGTGCCAGCGGACCAAACCAAGTCTGCTGCTCAAAGGACACAGAGTCCGAAATCCTCGCTAAGGTGAAAGGGATCGGGCGATCCTTTGGAGTGGACACGACGGTACCTGCCTGAAAAGAAGGTGGGGAAGAATGCTGTAATGACCTGTCCTCGTCCTGCAATACCAACCTGTGCTTGGATGGAGGTGATCCCGAGTGCCGTCTAGGAGCACGCGTCCCTGCTGCTACCACCGGCTGTGGAATTCGCCGCGAACTATGGTCGCGCGAGGGTGAACGGTCGCGCAAAGGCGAATGGTTGCGCGGGTGATCGCGCGGGCGTACAGGCGAGCGGTCGCGCGGGCGCGCAGGCGAGCGGTCGCGCGGGCGCGCAGGCGAGCAATCGCGCGGGCGCGCAGGCGAGCGATCACGCGGGCGCGCAGGCGAGTGGGCGTGAGGGTGGGCAGGTAAAGGAACACGTGTCCGAGGCGACGAACGCAAGCGATGGCGCGACGGCGAGGGATCGTGCTGCCGCGTAGGTGAAGAAGATCGCTGGCGATAATGATCACGTGATGGTAAGCGATGGCGAGCAGCATGTGAAGGTGAATGATTGCGCGCCAGAGGGCGGTCGTTCAGGGTTGAGCGATGAGGAGCAGCATGCGTAAGCGGGCGATCGTTCAGGGTTGTGCGATGGCGAGCAGCATGCGTAGGTGAATGATCGCGTGAAAGGGTGCGATGGTGATCAGCATCCGCAGGAAGGCGATCGTTCAGGGTTGTGCGATGAGGAGCAGCATGCGTAAGCGGGCGATCGTGCAGGGTTGTGCGATGGCGAGCAGCATGCGCAGGTGAATGATCGCGTGAAAGGGTGCGATGGTGATCAGCATCCGCAGGAGGGCGATCGTTCAGGGTATTGCGATGAGGAGCAGCATGCGAAAGCGGGCGATCGTGCAGGGTTGTGCGATGGCGAGCAGCATGCGTAAGCGGGCGATCGTGCAGGGTTGTGCGATGGTGATCAGCATCCGCAGGAGGGCGATCGTTCAGGGTATTGCGATAAGGAGCAGCATGCGTAAGCGGGCGATCATGCAGGTTCGTGCGATGGCGGGCAGCATGTGAAGGTGATCGCTGGCGAACTGGTGATCGCTGGCGAGCTGGTGATCGCTGGCGAGCTGGTGATCGCTGGCGAGCTGGTGATCGCTGGCGAGCTGGTGATCGCTGGCGAGCAGAAGGTCGACGCGTGTCCTGTGAGAGGATAGGTTCACGAGCAGGAACGGGAAGATCGCTGGCGCGTTGGCGAACATGTGTTTCTGACACACGATGGTGAGCAGGGAGTTCAGCAGGAACTAAAGGGTGGTCAGAGACCGCAGGGCGATGGTCCTCAAATGAGCGCTGACGCTCGGAAGAGAGCTGACGAGCAGGAGAGCGCTGGCGAGGGGGGCGAACCTCAGGAGAGAGCCGACGAGCAGGTGAGCGTCGGCGAGCAGGAGAGTCTTGGCGAGCAGGAGATCGTCGACGAGCAGGAGATCGCTGGCGAGCAGGAGAGCGCTTGTGCGCTGGCCCTGCTCGCGTAAGGGAAGAATCCCTTAGCCCCGAAGGGACCGTTGCCCGTCGGGTGACGAGTTCTCCAGAAGGCGAAGATCCGGCAGGAGATGGAGAGCGGTCCGCAGAGAGGTTCAAGGAGGGCGGAGTAGTCGGTTGAGGCTGACGAGGAGAGTCCCCCCCGGAGGACGAAGACCCAAAAAGGCGCCTCTTAGTCCCCCTGTAAGGGGAAGGGAGGCCCTTGTGGCGTAGAGGGCGGTGAGCCTTACGGCGGAGGCGGCCTCGGGGGAGATCGTCGGGACCATCGGTCCTCCGAAGGGGAGTCTCCTTCAAAACACTTCCCTCAGAAGGAAGCTGGGCAGCAGTCGAGACCGAAGGACTCACTTCCCCCTTCGAAGGATGCACGGAAGGAGGAGGAGAGCCTAGAGCACCATCACCAGCAACAGCACCTGCGTCGGAAGGCCCAGCCACGTCGGAGGCCTCTGTCACCACGACGTCGACAATAGACAGAGGGTCTACCTCCGCTACCACCGGCGACTGTTTAACAGCGGCCCCCAACGAGACAAGGTCAATAAGAGCGACCCTGGAGGGCAAGCCCTTAAGCCCCAGGGACGACCAAATCTGCAACAGATCATCACTGGATAAAGTATTATTATCAATAACCTCCCCCGGAGGAGGAGGGGGAACCGCCTCGCTATGGGAGGCGACGCCCTCTCCCCCCACCGAAGGTAGGGAAACAGAACAAGGGCCTGCGCTCCCACTCGGACGACTCTCCTTAGGAGGCGGACGAGGGGGAGCTTCGGAGGAGGTTTGGGCGGCGGAAGAAGAGTCCCGAGAACCTTCCTCCTTCAAGGCTAACCCCGGAGGAGAACGGTCTCTCTTGGACTTCTTCTTACGCCGACGGCCAAACCTCTCCCACTGGGAGGCAGACCACTCCCTACACTCACGGCACATGTTATCCTGGTCGCACCGTCGGCCCCGACATTGAGGGCAGAGGGTGTGAGGATCCGTACTCACGTCCGACATGAAAGTCCCACAAGGACGGCCGGCAACTCCAGGGCATGTCCGCATATTAAATAAAAGAAAATAACTGAAGGTCAACTTCCAACCAATCACACAAGCTGTAAAGAAAAAGAAGAAAATTAAAGGCTGTCAGCGAAGGCGATGAACAGACACGTCTGATCACCGCCGAGCCAAAAGTGAAGTGAAGCAAGTCACCGGTGTGTGGAGGGGGGAGGGGTAGCAAGCTACCCTTCCCCACCCCCCGCTAACTAGCGCGGGGGTAATTAACCCTCGTTAAAAACTATTGGCTCGTCATTTCAGCTGCGCTAAAAGTAAACCCTTTGTAAATAGCGTGGTTTGTATTTCGGTTACGGAACAAACAGTATTTACAAATTATAAGTACTTCTCTTAATATGAGTACTTTATTTTTACACTTCTGAATAACTGCAACAAATGCCATTATACTAATAAAACCAAGTATGTATAGAGATGTAAAGGATATTTTTATTTGTCTTCATCCACACCTGCTCTTCTTTCTTCTTCTCCTCCTCTTCTTTTTCTTTTGCCTGCTTTTCTTCCCATTCTTTTTTTATGAGTTCCTGAAATAAGATTACTTTTTTAAGTAGGTACAGTACATCAAATTTTTATATTAAAAACTAGGCAAGATAATATTACTTAATTACAATCAATATTTTAAGCTCAGTTTAAAAAAATAAAGTTTTATAAAGTTGTTAAAGATGATGAATGTAGGCCCTGTTTGTAGGATTGAACTGTATTACAGTGTGATATATTGTAAATGGATCCCCTCTGAAGGTCCAGCACTTTGCTGCAGTAGAGGGGCTTGAGTGTCCCAATGATGGGCTGGGCAATGGTGGAGGGGTAGTTTATCCACCCTGGCAGGCTCAACCATACCGCTAAGGCCAGTTCTGAGAGACCAGACCAAGACTGGACCCCTATAGGCCTTCTCCTTTATTTTAAGATAGGCAAAGGCTAGGAGAAGGAAAACTCCAAAATCAAACCAAACAAGACCCCAACGGCGGAGCTTTCCAGCACCGGCGGAAGAGGGCAATGCCTGTCGGGCAGGCAACAAGGCGGGCCTTGACTTAACAAGAACCCGGCAGCCCGATGCAACCAACATCGGAGAAGCCGCCTGTCTCATATGTCTTGAGCCGCGGTGAAAATGATGTGGGCCAAGTGTGTGTGCGTGGCCATTGCAAAGCCACGACCACCCAAAACAATATACCTAGCTACTGGCATTCTGTCGTTTCCTCCACCCTTCTTCATCTCTTTCTCACCATCATCATCATCACCACCACCAGCAAGTCCTGAGGCGACAGCACTGTGGGTGAAGGGGGCAGGCCTGGATAGCTGGAAGCCCTTCGCCCACGACTGCACTCAGGCGGCGAGTCTAAGATTCAGTCGCTCTCTGGTGACGGTGCCGTGACACCAGAGTTCGGCAGCTGGACCCGTGACTGGGCTGGCCTATTGAGGACACCGCAGCCCACCCCACATGGGGAGGCCCCTAGAAAAGGTGGGGTAAACATCAGACACGGCAAACCCGTCTGGTCAGCTCACCGCGGCTGGCGGACATCCCACTAATGCGGTCGAAATAGCAAGAAAAAAATATTAACCTTAGGTGCGTGGAACATCCGCACCCTCCAAGACGTGACGAACACCAACCGCCAGGAACGACGTACAGCCCTCGTCTGCAAGGAGCTAGCCCGCTTCAATGTTGATGTGGCGGCTCTTAGCGAGACCAGACTACCCGAAGAGGGCAACATCAGGGAAGCTGGAACAGGCTACACCATCTTCTGGAAAGGCAAGGCCCTAGAGGAGCCTCGCATCCACGGTGTCGGCTTCGCCATCCGTTCCCAGCTAGTGCAGCAGCACAACCTCGCTCCCAAGGCCATCAGTGAGCACCTGATGACTGTCCGCATCCCCATCACGCGGGACAGACATCTCACCTTGATCTCTGTCTACGCCCCGACTATGACCTCAACCAATGATAACAAAGCTGCCTTCTACACCCAGCTCGACCGCACCATCCAGGCAGTGCCCGCCAATGACAAGCTCGTTGTGCTTGGCGACTTTAATGCCCGAGTAGGCAAAGACCATCGCCTGTGGGAGGGAATCATCGGGCGCCATGGCATTGGAAATTGCAACGCCAATGGCCAACTCCTACTGGGTCTGTGTGCAGAACACCAACTTGTGGTAACCAACACCATCTTCCAGTTACCAAAGCGACAAAAGACCACATAAAGACACCCACGGTCTAAACACTGGCACACCCTGGACTACGTCCTGACCAGAGCCAGAGACCGAGGAGACGTCCGCATCACCCGATCCATGCCCGGAGCGGACGACTGCTGGACGGACCACAGACTCCTCATCTCCCAACTCTCCGTGACGACCCTACGACCACCCAGAAGGGCACCTGACAGCGTACCACACCAACGCTTTGATTGTAGTAAGCTCCGCAACCCACAGGTGGCACAGAACTACAAGGAGGCCTGCGAACAATACCTCGCAGACCCTGTGGGTCAGGCCACTGTCGAGCACCATTGGACCACCCTCAGAAACGCCATGGCCCGTGCCGCGGAGGAAACACTAGGCTTCACCACCAAGAAACGGCAGGATTGGTTTGATGAGAATGATGCTACCATCTCTCTTCTCATTGAAACCAAACGACAAGCACGGCTGACTTTGGAAAACCAACCAACAGCAGCTAACAAATGTGCTCACAAGGTGGCTGAAGCTGGTTGCCAAAGAGGTATCCGTGAAGCCCAGAACACCTGGTGGCAAAGAAAAGCTGCAGAAATACAGAGTTTCGCTGACCAACGTGACCTGCGCAGCTTCTATGCAGCAACAAAAGAAATATTCGGTCCCACACGGTCATCAGTGGGCAGCCTGAAGGACGCGGATGGGGCCACGACCATCACCGACAGCGAGGGCATCCTGGCCAGGTGGAGGTCTCACTTTGAGAACCTCCTCAATGACCAAGCAAACACCCCAGACGATCTCCTGCGAATGACCCCGCAGCTTCCCGTCCGTCACTGGATGGCACTACCACCCTCCATCCATGACTTCAACAAGGCCCTGCAGCGCATGAAGCCCGGCAAAGCCCCAGGGCCAGACAACATCCCGTTGGAGCTCCTCACTCACGGTGGCCCCGGCTTGAGGAACCGTTTGATGCTCCTTATACTGAAAATATGGGAGACCAAGACCCCCCCCAGTGACTTCCGCGATGCAAACATCACTACCATCTTCAAGAAGGGAGACAGGGAGAACTGTAACAACTACCGGGGAATATCACTACTAAGCATCGCGAGTAAGATTTTCGCTCGGATTCTCCTTGACCGCCTCCTTATTCTCGCAGAAGACGTCCTGCCAGAGTCCCAGTGCGGCTTTCGACCTTCCCGCGGGACCATAGACATGATCTTCTGTGCGCGACAACTACAAGAGAAGAGCCTCGAACAACAACAGCCCATAATGTTCATCTTCTGGGATTTGAAAAAGGCCTTCGACAAAGTACCTCGACCTGCCATGTGGGCTGTCCTCAAAAGATATGGCTGCCCACCCGATTTTGTCGAGCTGGTGCGTGCCCTCCATGACGGAATGGTTGGGAGAGTCTGCCACCAGAACTCTCTTTCAGACCCATTCCCCATCAACGGCGGCCTGAAGCAGGGCTGTGTTCTGGCCCCGACGTGTTTCTCGCTATACACCGCGGCAATGCTCAACGAGATTCCCCCAGACACACCCTCAGTCGACCTACGTTTCCGCATGGATGGAGGCGCTTTCAACCTCGCTAGACTCTGCGCCAGAACCAAGACCACCTTGTGTGCAGTGCGAGAACTGCAGTATGCTGACGACAATGCCACCCCAGGTCAGACGGCAGAGGACCTACAGTCGTTAGCTGATGCATACAACTCTGCCTACGAACGTTTTGGGATGCAAGTCAACTCAGACAAAACCAAGACCCTCGTCCAACATCCACCAGGACTGATGCTCCCCAACTTCAATACCACAGTGAATGACCAACCGTTAGAACAGGTGGACCAGTTCTCCTACCTAGGGAGCATCCTAACATCAGCTCCCACAAGCAAAAAGGACGTGGAGAACAGGATCAGGGCAGCCCACTCCGCCTTTGGCCGACTCAACCGCCGCGTATTTAACAACCACGCACTGACAATGACCACCAAAATAATGGTGTTCAGGGCAGTAGTCCTCTCCACGCTCCTGTATGCATGAGAAACATGGACGCTATATAGTAACGATCTTAAAAACCTAGAACGCTTCCAACAAATGAAACTGAGGCAGATCTTGAAAATCCCCTGGGAGAGCCACACCACCAACATTGAAGTCTTAGAACGTGCCTCGCTGTCCAGCGTGGAGGCCACCATCATCCACCACCGCCTCCGCTGGATAGGACACGTGCATAGGATGGATCCATCTAGGCTCCCAAAGAAAATATTCTACGGAGAACTGACCCAGGGCACCAGACCACGAGGAGCCCCGAAAATGCACTATAAAGATCAACTAAAGCGCACCCTGGCTCTAACTGACATCGATCCTTCCTCATGGGAAGAAACAGCCAGGGACAGGAAAACCTGGAGGAGTACAGTACACCATGGCACCGTGGACTTCGAGGAGAGGAGGAGACAAAATGAGGAGGCTAGGAGGAGAAGAAGGAGAGAGCGATTAGAACAGCCCCGCCCACCACCTACCCTCCCTTGTGAACACTGTCCGCGACTCTTCCACCACAGACTAGGACTTAACAGCCACATCAGGCATAAGCACCCACCCCACAGATAGGAGGCTGATGGCTAACGACAGAACCCAATACTCGGACACGAGTGGGCGCCGACGACGATTGTAAATGGAAATTACATCCAAAATATATTAATTATATTGCGTTGAAACTGGTTGTCACCCACTCAAAACCCTTCAGTCAATAACAAAAAGTTTTTAGCCATATATATGACTGGACACAATAGCTTCTATTTCACATTGGATATGAAGTTAAAAGAAAAAAAAAAGAAAGAAAGAAAAAAAGAAGGAATAATGTACATACTTTGATACACAATATTCAGCAATTGTCATATTCCACATCCTATCCAAGCATAGACATCAATAATTTCCCCTTCTGAATGTGAGATTAGATTATTAGTTATCATCGTTTACAGCACTTGCCTCCAATGACACTGATATGGTAAAGGTTAGGGGGGTGGCTCAGAATAAATGTAGGGTGGGGAGAGGCAGATCCTCTGGATGATAACATACATACCAACAAAGGATGAAGGATGACAAGTAGAAAGAGGCATTAGAAACATTGAAATTGTCATCTTCACGGATAACCGGATTGTAAACATTTTAGTCGGACGGTGAACATTTAAGTGTCACTAGTACCTCCTTCATTAAAATAGTTATGGCATCCTCAAAATTTGTGAATATGCTTGTAGGGCTTTATCTCATTAACACCTTAGGGTGTTCTGCCACTTCTATGGCAATCTCACATTCTATTACATGCTCTTGCTTGAGTGCTATAAACTTCTTAACATCCTTGATCCCTACCATGTGGAACAACTTTCTGCTGCCTTTTTGTGCACTCTTAATGAGAGTGGAGGCCTGTGAAGTTGTTGATGCATTCATGCCATATCTTCCTCTAAATACTGTTATACTATATAGAAGGCTCAACTTCATTCCAAGCATGAATATGTAATAGTTATTCACATCCTAGATGAAAAAGTTTCTGAATTTTCCTTTACTCCTGTCAGAGCTAAAATATAGAAAACTGGAGAAAGTTCTTCATTTTAATCCAGTGATAGGAGGCCTTAAATCTTGCAATAATGCCTTGGTCAATAGGCTGGGTGAGAAGGGTGATGCTAGTAGGGAAAAAACCATTTTTATAACAAAGTTATTCATTTCGACACTACCTACTTGAACTTAACAAAGTTATTTATTTCAACACTACCAACTTGAAATGCATATGCTATTACCTTCGAAGTAATGGTCTCTCAACCTTTGAAATGAAAACAACAATTCTGCCCTAAACAGTAGAACACTGAACTCCCCTGCAGTGTCCAACCCCATATGCCAGACTTCTTTTCTGGCCAAGCTACTATTTACATCACTACCTCACTTTACTTTAATCAACGTGAGTAGCATTTCCCACCTTTGGTCTGATATCGTTAACTTTTATCTCTACAATCCATTTAATTTCTGATTTGTTGTGTCTTCCTTAGTTGAAGAGTAAATACAGTACAGCAATAAAGAGAACAAGAGAGGTTGTAATGCTCTATAGTGACTAACTTCAGTAACAAAAAACACAAATGTTTATACTGATATACAGTACAATATATCTTGATGCTAATATCCTCAATAACGTATGATAAAAATATTATTAGCATTTAAATTACTATAACTGGTGATAATACTAAAAACAGCATTGGCACAAATGAAGGTTGAACTGCAAACCTCTTGTCTCTGGCGTGCTTCTTCTTGCAAGCGCTCTTTCTCCTTCTCCCTGAGGAACTTTGAATGGAGAGCGGCATCACGCAATAGCCATTCTTCTCTTCTTCTTGCAGCCTCTTCCTCTTCAAGTCTCTGAGCTAATTCTTCATGGCGTTTATATTCTTCTAACTCTTCCAGGTATGCAGGGTCTAACAGAAGAGCTTCTTGCTCTAAAATAAAATAATGATGCTAGTAACCACAGTAGAATAATTTTCAAAATTTCATTCTTAAATTACTGTAAACTAAACATTAACCCTTTTACCCCCAGGCTATTTGGAAATTTCCAACCTTTAACCCCCAGGGGGTTATTTTTTTCCCAGCACATTTTGCAGTATATTTTTTTTTAAATTACTCTAACAGCCTTAATTTTTGTCATAGAGAGGTCAGGTTGGTCTCATTCTCTTGGAAAATGCCTGAATATTTTCAAAAAATTATCAAAATTATGAAAAAAAAAAATCTTTATAGCATTTTTTTGCAAGGACGTACCGGTACATCCATGGGGGTAAAGGGATGGCTTTTGTGAAACGTACCAGTACGTCCTTTGGGGGTAAAAGGGTTAACAAATAATGCATGCTATTTTACTAAAATTAGCCTAGTAAAGTGCAAGCAAATATTTTTAAACAAAAATGCTGTTCTGGAATTTCGTACCTACTCTTTACAAGCGCACAAATAACAGTGCTTAGAATGGTATGTTTATTGAATTGTAAATCAGTGCATTATACTAATTACCACCATATTAAGATCTATCAACTTTTGATCCATTCATGGACATGTCATTCCAATTAAATTCATTCTTTATATTTGGTCATATTCTCAGCCTCAAAGAATATGGCTTTATTATTCTCTTAATTTCAGCAATAAAAAAGGTCAAATCCCTGGTAATAGGTAACATTATATAAATTTTAGTTGAAAGAGATAAAATACAGTTTTAAATACCCTGACAAGTAATGCTACTGTTAACGTGAAAGTTCCTTCAAGTTACATGCCCGACCTGCAGAAATAGGATCTACTGAACATGAAAACATTATTAAGTTCACTTATAATATTATTAATAATAATAGGGGAGTTTTTGTAGCTTGTGGCCAACATTTAGGACAATCATTAACCTATGACTGGCGTGTTCTTCTTTGACTTGAATTCCAGAGAAAGTTCTATCAATCACTTCATCAATCTTTGAGTTGACATGTACTATACTGGAATTTATTAATGGTTTTTTTAAGTCCAGGAAAAAAAAAAATTGGAACCTAATATAGAACTAATAAGGGGTACTTTACTGGAACTTTAATGTTCTGCTCTGATTTATTGGTATAAAATGTTGAATATTCTATAAAATATCAAGGAATAATCCAACATTACTTATTTGAAGACTGATTTATATTTCTTACACTTTCTGCTTAGTGTAAGGAATTGAAAAATAATAATAATTTATAATGAATCAAAATCAGCTAAAAATTAGGGAAAGGGGGTAATTAATATCATGTAAGTAAAGTCTGATGGGATTTAATTTGCCCCTCCTAGGTCTTTCGAGTTGTATAAACAAAGTAACTACATTACCAGCAATATAGTACTCAACAGTCTGTAATCTGAAAAAAAAAAAACTTATTTCTATAAATCACAAGAAATTGTAACAATTACTGTTAGTAAACCATAATCTTACATAATTACATACCTTCTTTAAGCCTTTTGTCTCGTTCCTTAGCCTTTGTTTGCCGTTTCTGACGCCGTCTTTCTCTCCTTACTATGAGCCTCCAACGATAATGACTGAAAATAATTCAAGTATGTTGTCAATTGTATACATGGTGATTTCATAGTCTATTTTCAAACATGATTATAAATATCACAAAGGTTCTTTAACAATATCAAAACACCATATCTGTAATTGGTTGTCCCTCATTGAGGTGGGAATGCAGAAATTTCAAAATCACATATTTATATACAATATTTTAATTTTGCTTAATACTATTATTATTATTATTATTATTATTATTATTATTATTATTATTATAAGTGAGTAATGACATTTTAGAAGTGCATTTCGTTTGTCCAATGATAGGATTAATCATTTCTTTATCATCTGGATAATAAAAGTTTGCAGTAGTGTAGTTGTGTAGTCTCATTATTTGAGTACACATATATTGATATAGTTCATAAAATATTTAGTTATTTTGCTTGCAATGTCAACGTAGTTAACACATTGAATCTTGCTTTTAATTATTTTACTTTGAATTTGATTTTTAAAAAAATATAATCGAGACATTCAATTACAGATTCGATCGATGAGGATGCATTCTTCAAAATCCCCACTGATGAGGTATGTATCTTGGACTAAAAATTTGCACAGAGTAATAAACCTTAAGATAATGTTCATTTGGAGCAAAGCGAGCCACAGTAGAGTTGAAAACCATTTGGGGAATGTGATGCTTATCATCAGTAATGTTAATTTAGTTTCACCCCTCTTACATGAACCATATACTTTTCCAACTGGTTATATTTGTGTTAATTTCTTCCCATTTTCTAATTATTTGTAAGACGTGACCGCTGTTCTACAAAAACTGTGTCTGTTGTTCTGCAAAAACTCTATACAAGAACACCACCTAAGTTAAACTTCCATACCTAACCTAACCTACAAGATTTTTCCTTTCCTACTTAGCTAACAGGGGCTAATGCCACTGTACAACCCCCTTACACTGCCGTATTCTTAGCTTACCGTGTATTTGATTTGTAACCCGTTTCACTCCTGGCAAGGTGGGGAAGTTATGGGGCATGACCGTCATCATACATATACCACTAATGCCTTATATAAAGCAGCTAAATTGGTATTATTGTAGTGTATTACAGGGTAATGTAACCGAGATTACGCCCCCTACACTGCCGTATTCTAAGTAGGACATAATAATACATACAGGTGGCCGCTATCATGCATACACCACTAAAGAAATATTTACGTGGTAATGACAAGCTTACCAATTTAGCTGCTTTATATAAGGCCCTAAGCTAAAGTAGCCGAACCTCAATAGGGTGTCAATAAGAGAAATATTTAGGCAGTAAAGAAAAAATTGATACCACATTTTTAATGAATACGTGAGAAGTGGCCGCTGATATACAAAGGCTCCTATCTTTCATAGACACCCTATCTTACGTCATACTGAGGTAAGGCTACGTTAGCGTAGGGTCTTAGACTACTCTGAAGGGAAAAATGGCCTGCGTAGGCAATCTGTGTTCAATTACCTTACTCTTTCCTTCAGTTCGATCAGCATTGCGAGGTCTTGTAACTAAGGTGTACCAATTTTATTATGAAATTATGAATAGCAGTTGTTTTACTTATTTGTAACGTTGTTGTTGTTCGGCTCCTTCTCTCAGGGAGATGCATTGTAGTAGTAGCGAAGAAAATGATGAAGTGTAACGGCTCTTCTCATGTAACTTAAATCTTGAAATATACTTTTTATATTGTTCAGTATTTACATTTCTAATAGAAAACGATATATTTAACGTCATTGCAATTACAAACACTAATAGTACGGGTAATTGTCGTGATTGTTAAAGAGAAAATCCAATATTTATGAAAGCGTTTTTACATTTTGATACTAATATTATCAGTGCAACTCGAAATGGCTTCATATTGATGTATAAAGGTAATTTCAAAGCCTCACTTTAACTAATTTCATTATCATTGACCTACATAAGCTCAATACTTGTCAGTAGCTTAAAGATTATTTTAGCTTGAAACTGGCCTATCTTAATCCCTTTGCATTCAATAACTCGGCCTCGTACGTAGAGCTAACATTCAAACTAGTTTTTTTTATATAAGAGTTAATGGAGTTTGTGAGATAAAATAATGTCA
>NC_090729.1:179197354-179212354 GCF_036898095.1 Palaemon carinicauda | reverse complement strand
TTTATGAGAAGGCAATAGATTATAAATGGATGAGATGCATAGCCTTCCCTTTTTGAGGTAGGTGACGGGGTTGGTCAGCGGTTATGTTTCATGTTTCCTATTTTGGTTAATAGGTAACTTTCAGCTTTGCAACTGCGTATTGTTCATTTCAGTAGGGAGCTCTCAGCTTTGCAACTGCGTATTGTTCATCTCAGTAGGGAGCTTTCAGCTTTGCAACTGCGTATTGTTCATCTCAGTAGGGAGCTTTCAGCTTTGAAACTGCGTATTGTTCATCTCAGTAGGGAGCTTTCAGCTTTGCAACTGCGTATTGTTCATCTCAGTAGGGAGCTTTCAGCTTTGCAACTGTGTATTGTTCATCTCAGTAGGGAGCTCTCAGCTTTGCAACTGCGTATTGTTCATCTCAGTAGGGAGCTTTCAGCTTTGCAACTGCGTATTGTTCATCTCAGTAGGGAGCTCTCAGCTTTGCAACTGCGTATTGTTCATCTCAGTAGGGAGCTTTCAGCTTTGAAACTGCGTATTGTTCATCTCAGTAGGGAGCTTTCAGCTTTGCAACTGCGTATTGTTCATCTCAGTAGGGAGCTTTCAGCTTTGCAACTGCGTATTGTTCATCTCAGTAGGGAGCTTTCAGCTTTGCAACTGCGTATTGTTCATCTCAGTAGGGAGCTTTCAGCTTTGAAACTGCGTATTGTTCGTCTCAATAGAGAGCTTTCAGCTTAGAAACTACGTATTGTTCATCTTAATAGGGAGCTTTCAGCTTTGCAACTGCGTATTGTTTATCTCAATAGGGAACTTTTAGCTTTGCAACTGTGTATTGTTCATCTCAATTAGGAGCTATTAGCTTTGCAACTGTGTATTGTTCATCTCAATAGGGAGCTTTCAGCTTTGAAACTGCTTATTGTTCATTTCAGTAGGGAGCTTTCAGCTTAGAAACTGCGTATTGTTCATCTCAGTAGGGAGCTTTCAGCTTTGCAACTGTGTATTGTTCATCTCAGTAGGGAGCTTTCAGCTTTGAAACTGCGTATTGTTCATCTCAATAGGGAGCTTTTAGCTTTGCAACTGCGTATTGTTCATCTTCCCTTGAGACCAGTTTTAGGTTATGAAAGTTTGTACTCAGTCGTTGGATTGTTTTGGTCGACGCTCCTATTTTTATCTACCATATTTTCCTTTTTTAAATGATATTTTTACTTTTACTTTTAATTTCCCTTCATTTTCAGTTTCCTCCTATTACCATTCTTTATTTTCTTTATTGTTTTGCATATTATTATGCCTACATTGTCATTAACTCCCTCGTCATCGTGTTACATTTTTGTCTCTTGCGTCATTACTAATTCTCCTTGCACCACCATCCTTTGTTTCTTATTAGTGTTACTCTCCCTTCTTCCATGTCCTTTGTTCTTTGCGCTAGTGTACGCGACCCGTCCAAATGACGGTTAGATATTTAGATAGATATGCATGCACACTAATTCAACCCTTCTCACACGGCAGTTTAGGCAATTTGTGGGAGGTTGTGGTTACTGATTGTACCCCCACCTCCTCTCTCTCTCTCTCTCTCTCTCTCTCTCTCTTATATATATATATATATATATATGTATATGTATGTATATATATATATATATATATCTAAGAAACGAAATAGATAATCTCCCATAATGAAGAGAAAATCTCTCTCTCTCTCTCTCTCTCTCTCTCTCTCTATATATATATATATATATATATAGAGAGAGAGAGAGAGAGAGAGAGAGAGAGAGATTTTCTCTTCATTATGGGAGATTATCTATTTCGTTTCTTAGATACCCAGTCTCATGTGGTATCCTTTCCATACCTCACATCCTGGAGGACTTCCTGGTCATCCGAGAATGAGTCCTTCATGTTTAAGCTCTCCTAACTAAGGTGCCTTCGGGCGGGATGACGTCCTCCCAAGGGAATCGTCAATAAAAAATCTCTCTCTCTCTCTCTCTCTCTCTCTCTCTCTCTCTCTCTCTCTCTCTCTCTCTGTTATCAGTAATTCTTAAGGGATTTGTCTGAAGTAGAATTGTATAACGAACAAAGTTTCAATACTATTCTAAAGCCTTTCTTAGGTTAAGACTTGTATTGCATAATTAATAAATTTTACATTCGTTTGTAAGTTTGTTCTAATGTATATGAGGCCATTGCTTACTGTTTTACTGCAAAGAATCCTTTGCAATCAAAGGTATTTTCGCTTTATCCAATAGAAAAGGGAATGTCGACTTGATTTCTAACTCTGTCGTTCAATTAGCCCATTGTGTAGGCTGTATTAAGATTATTCATAATTCTGACCACCATCTGCATACTGAGCCCCAGACAAAGCAACAACAGACTGTGCCACTCACCACTTAATTAAGGTGTGTAGATGCTTATAATAGTCATACCTTTTCACTCATGAGACTCAAAACTGGTTAGTATTGTAGAAATTTTGTTCTTGCTTAGACTAAATTGTACAAGGCAGTAAAGGTTTAAATGTTTAAAGGTCGCTCATGAATGGCAGAGGTAAGGGACAGTGGCATTGCCTTACCGAGCAGGATAATGCCCTAGAGACTGACTATATACAGTATACGTATGATCAGCGCTCAAGCCCCCCTCCCCACCCAAGATAGGACCAAAGAGGGCCAGGGAATGGCTATTGATGACTCAGCAAATAGACCTATAGGCTCAACCAACCTCCCAATCCTTAGCTCACAAGGATGGGGAGGTTGCAGCGACCAAAGAAACTAACGAGTTTTAGCGGGACTCGAACGCCAGTCTGGCGTTCACCGGTCTGGGAGGTTACCCCATTGGCCACCACAACCAAGCGATAGTATTGGAATTCCGAAATGAACTTACTGATGATAAAGTTGTCATTAAAACTTCAGAAGATGTACGGCGTCAATGACCTTAGATGTCAGGATGCCTGAAAACTTTAAATCAATCAATCAATCAGAAGATGTAACTTAGAACAGATGTTCTTTCGATGTGTAATTTGACTTGAATCTTGTTTGATAGTTTTTCTGCTTTTTATTTATTTCATCATCATCATCATCATCATCATCTCCTCCTACGCCCATTGACTTTATCAATCTACTCTTGTGAATTTTTAATTTTTGTGTCTCAGTAATAGTTTAATCTCTATTTCTCTTTCCCGCACTGAGCTGCTTTTCTTATTGCGTCCCTTGGGCTTTTGGCATTCTGCTTTTCGAACTACATTTGCTGATTGGCTTGTAATAATAATAATAATAATAATAATAATAATAATAATAATAATAATAATAATAATTAATATTCAATTATAATTAATAATGTTTACTGGACAGTCGTCATTTGTCAGGTAGTTCTTGGAACACAACAAATGGGAAGAAATACAGAGAAGGAACTTCTATGTTGAGTAACAGATTAGGCCACTTTAATCGTAAGATTACTCTCTTACGGGAGTAATGCCATCATTGCACATCAAACGGTGAACTGTAGGCGTTACTTTAGGGTCTTTACAGTGTCCCTTTGGTCTATACCTGTGACCTTATTTTGGCTTGATATTAAACCGGCGTTTCTAATTGCACATGGTTACTGAAGGGTCTCCCAGGCACTGGTGCTAGGCCTTAAAACCCAAATTTATAATATTCAATTTATCTATACAGAGAGTAAGAAAGAGAGGAAAAATCCTCTAGTTTAAATATAGAGGATTTTTTTTTTGTTATGATTTTGCAATTCGGAAATAGGTCAGTTAAGTTTTTTATTTATAGGGGAGAAATTTATTTAAATATAAAGAGGAAAATTGACTGTATGGTCTTGAAATTCAGATACAATTCAATAGATTTTTTTTTTTTTATTAATGAGGGAGAAATTTATTTGAATATAAAGAGGATTTTTTATGGTCTTGAAATTCCGAAGCAGGCCAATAAATTATTTTTTATCATTAAAGAAATTGATTTAGATATAAAGAATAAAATATTTTTTTTATGATCTTACAATTCCGAAACAGGTCAATATCTTTTTTTTATTATTAAAGAAATTTATTCAAATATAGAGGAAAATATATTTTTTTTTATTATGATCTTACAATTCCGAAACAGGTTAATAATCTTTTTTATTAATAAGCTAGATATTTTAGGGGCTGACATGACTCGAGGTAAAAGACAAAAAAAGTAATACAGACAAAATTGATTCTTGATGATTACAGTCTTTTGATTGTCAATATGTATCAATCCTTTAACTTGAAGGTTTTTGAGTGCGATTGTTTTCTTCAATATTTATTCATGGAAATAAAATGCAAAGTTTTGACCAAAAAATAAGAATAATTTTTCATCTCCTCAAGGCTCGCCGTGCCCAATACTCGAGTCCTTCTGTTCAAGGAGAAGGTCTTCCTTTTTTTTCAAGGATAAGGTCACTAGCGCTGTTTGTATCTCTTACTCATTTGTATGATTCACGCACACACATACATACACACATACATACACACACCCACGGAAATATCAGTATGGAAATTAAATTGTGTATTTTGGCTTGAAGTCACATAGATCTGTGCTGCTAAAATTTTGTAACCCTGTAACATGATTGATACGTTTCTTCTCTTATCAAGCAAATTACTTTAAGCAATCTCCCCTATATAAGAAAGAACAAGTGTCTGTTGATATTATATACATACATACATATATATATATATATATATACATACACTATATGTATATATATATATATATATATACATATATATATATATATATATATACATATATATATATATATATATATGTATATATATATATATATATATATTTCTTCCTGTCACAATCAGCTCTCCCCGTCCCTCGGGTTTGTGGAGAGGGCGTAGTCATGCCCTGGTGACAGGGGGATGCATGTGCGGATGTGTGCATATCTATCCAAAATATTTAGACGTAATTGTTGACGTATTGCGTACACAGGTATGTAGCATATTTTTTCATCCGTAAGCAGTCGCTGCTATTAAGTTTGGTAATGTTTATTAATTTGGTACGTGTTTATTATTATTATTATTATTATTATTATTATTATTATTATTATTATTATTATTATTATTATTATTATTATTATTATTGTTGTTGTTGTTGTTGTTGTTATTATTAGCTAAGCTAGTTGGAAAAGCAGGATGCTATAAGCCCAAGGACTCCAACTGGGAAAAATAATTTCTCATTATTTTCTTAAAAATTGCTTTGGCTAAAAACAATTCTAGAGTATTAGAGTTCATGATCTAAGTCTGTAAGCTCTACATTTATCCTTATTGAATTAATTTCCAATCATAAACTCATCTTTACTTCAGGCAAGATGAGAACCTGTGTGATAACGGCCATTTACTCAATCTGCTTCTATAAGGTTTACAACGCTCCCAGAAGGCGTCAATGACCTCAGATGTCAGGATGCCAGAAAACCTCAAATCAATCAATCAATCTAGAAAGCTGAAATCACTTTCTGCACTACAATATGCAATTAGTGCACTGCCTCTACCGTAAATTCTTCCCTCTTGGTGTACCTTTTATAATTATAGTCCATTTCTTTTAGCGATGCAGATTTGCACCGACCCGCAGCGGTGCCCTTTTAGTTCGGAAAAGTTTCCTGATCGCTGATTGGTTAGACATTTCTTTTAGCGATGCAGATTTGCACCGACTCGCAGCGGTGCCCTTTTAACTCGGAAAAGTTTCCTGATCGCTGATTGGTTGGACGAGATAATTCTAACTAATCAGCGATCAGGAAACTTTTCCGAGCTAAAAGGGCACCGCCGCGAGTTGGTGCAAATGTGCATCGCTAAAAGAAATGGACTATAGTCTATGACACGTACTCTTAGTGTATTTTGTGTCCTTATAAATGAATTCTGTTATGTTTCTGAGCAATTTTGTAATTATTATGATGAAATTATCAATATAGTTGACAGGAATGAATTCTCAAGTCTTTATTTTTTTCTATTAATATTACAATATCTTAACGTTTTCACGATTACTAGAGCAGCTCTGAAAGAATCAGGCTTGACTCATTTGGGGGAGGGGGCCGGATTAATTTCTTACCTTTTAATAATAATAATCTACGAATACTTTCAAGTTTATGATACGCACTTATCTTTGTTTGATTGACAGAAACTTCAAGGTTCCCTTCTTGTAAAAACACAAAGATTACTTTTTTAAAACATTTATTATTTGTATAGCAAGAACACAGATTGCTTAGTTCGAAGGCTCGTTGAACTTTCTTTCCTGCCTATTGGTAACGTCTCTGCCTGGCGTTCTGCTAGGCGGGAGATAGAGTCCCGCTCAAGCTCGATAGTTTCTTAAAGTGTCTGCAACTTTACCATTGTCGTGAGTTAAGGATGGGGGTTTTGGGGAGCCTAGAGGTCTGCCTGCTGAGTCATCAGCAGCCATTACGTGGCCCTCCCTGGTCCTAACTTGGGTGGAGAGGGGCCGCTATAGGGGCCTTGGGTTCTTATCTTATGTGGTGGCTGATGTGGTAACGTCTCTGACTGGTAAACAGTAGACTGGGGTTCGAGTCACGCTCAAAATCGTTAGTTTCGTGGGTCGCTGCAACCTCACCATCCTTGAGAGCTAAGGTGGGGGGTTGGGGTTGGGGGAGCCTATAGGTTTATCTGCTGAGTCATCAACAGCCATTGCCTGGTCCTCCTTGGTCCTAGCTTGGGGGGAGAGGGGTCTTGGTCGCTGATCATATATATATATATATATATATATACATATACACATACATGGTCAATCTCTTGGGCATTGTCCTGCTTAGTAGACCAATGTCATTGTCCCTTACCTCTCCCATTCATGGGCGGCTTTTAAACCTTTAAACATATGGTCAGTCTCTTGGGCATTGTCACTGTCCCTTGCCTCTGTTATTCATGAGCGACCTTTAAAACTGGAAAAAAAGCATCAGTTCCATTGCTTGAAATAGGCACTTAATTCCTGTTGGTTTTGACATAGATCTTTTATTCACTTCGAGCTGGTTGATCAGTTACTTAACTTATTCCTTTCGTCGCTTCCTTGAATCTAAAGGGATCACACGCCGTTTCTGTAATTGATTTGTACTGAATCTCTCTCTCTCTCTCTCTCTCTCTCTCTCTCTCTCTCTCTCTCTCTCTCTCTCTCTCTCTCTCTCTCTCTCTCTCATAATTAGGTTATGTATTAAATTTTTGTATTTCAAATAAAATAAAATGATGTAGATTTTCTTTAGCTACGAGATATTGTCGATGTTCGTCCACCGAGACCAAAGGCGAAAATACAGTACCTGTCTAAGACGCGTGTCCTTAATGGAGGATCGCAGGTTTAAAGGCAGGTCATGAATGGCAGAGGCAAATTACAGTGACATAGCCCTAGCAAGCTGGATAATGCCCTAGAGACTGACCATATGTATTCATATGATCAGCGCCCAAGCCCCCTCTTCACCCAAGCTAGGACCAGAGATGGCCAGGCAATGGCTGCTGATAGCTCAGCAGGCAGGGCAATAGGCTCTCCCTAACCGCATTTCCTTAGCTCACAAGGATGGTGAGGTTGTAGACACTAAAAAAGCAGTAACGAACTTGAGCGGGACCATTGAGACGGCAATGGCAGGACTCGAACCCCAATCTGGCGATCACCAGACAGAGACGTTACCAATAGCCCACAACATTGGAGAAATGTCATTATTTCAAGGGCTGCAATTAGTCTCGATTGGAACCATCAGATAGAAGGGCGGGCCACTTTTTGGGCGGAGATGATTTCGGGTGGTATCGATCAGATTTTGAATGTCATCTGACGTGGTGGAATTGGTGGAATTTATTTGGTAATTTGAGAGTGAATGATGGGTCGTTCTTTAAGGAAAATGGCTGAAATTTGGATTCCGGATTTACTCTTTATTGTAATTTTGCCAGATTCGTTTTGCGAAGTTCTTTATTTGAGTTTTACCGACTGGTCTGTCATATTTCATATTTGTTTGTTAGTTGTTTAAATAAATATATTCTAGTTTAGTTTCTGTTCATTAATCAATTTTTGGGCAAAATGTTTCTATTTATTTAGTTCTTATGCCTCTTTTTACATAAATTCGTTTGTCTTTTTGCCTTCTGGATATGTGGTATGTATTACACATACAGTCTGAAAATGGAATATATTAGAAGTTCTCTCTCTCTCTCTCTCTCTCTCTCTCTCTCTCTCTCTCTCGTATGTGTCTTTCTAAATTGAGTACGTATCCATTTTCCTATTTTATTACACATAAACTTGTTATCAATT
This sequence comes from Palaemon carinicauda, assembly GCF_036898095.1. NCBI lineage: Eukaryota > Metazoa > Arthropoda > Malacostraca > Decapoda > Palaemonidae > Palaemon > Palaemon carinicauda. The sequence continues at coordinate 179,204,141 of NC_090729.1, read as the reverse complement.
AAACATCACCACATTTTTTAAGAAAGCATAATTCCCAACGTACAAATGACTCGCCTCTCTCTCTCTCTCTCTCTCTCTCTCTCTCTCTCTCTCTCTCTCTGTACAGTATTTCTGTCTACTTTTCTGTCTGTCTATCCCCCGTAACAGTTGCTCTCTCTCTCTCTCTCTCTCTCTCTCTCTCTCTCTCTGGTTTCCCTTCAATGCACAAGGTCACCAAAGCCACGATGAGGCTCACGTTGCATTTTATTTAAAGGAGCTCCTTTTCCCCTTAACACGAGGTCACGAGCCATGATATTTTCCAATGATCTTGGTCAGTGACGTTTATGAGTTTATGAGAAGAGTGGAAAAGTTTTGTCTGAAGATGAAAAAGATAAAGATTTATATCGTGATGTTGTAACTCAGCAGTTCTTCTATCTCCTCTGTATGATAAAGAGCAAATATTTGGTTCTATATATATATATATATATATATGTATGTATATATATATATATATATATATATGTATATATATAATATCTCCTCCTACGCCTATTGACGCAAAGGGCCTCAGTTAGATTTTGCCAGTCGTCTCTATCGTGAGCTTTTAAATCAATACTTCTCCATTCATCATCTCCCACTTCACGCTTCTTAGTCCTCAGCCATGTAGGCCTTGGTCTTCTAATTCTTCTAGTGCCTTGTGGAGCCCAGTTGAAAGTTTGGTGAACTAATCTGTGTTGGAGAGTGCAAAGAGCATTCCCAAACCATCTCCATCTGTCCCTCACCATGATACCATCCACATATGGCACTCGAGTAATCTCTCTTATAGTTTCATTTCTAATCCTGTCCTGCCAGTCACCTCCCAACATTCTTTTGATGGCTTTATTATCAAATCTACTGAATCTTTTGGATATTGTTTCATTGTCATACCACGACTCATGTCCATACTGTAACACCGATCTCACTAAATTGATATAAAGCCTGATTTTTAAATATAAAATTGATTTCCAAATTTTACTAAACCTAGCCATTGTCTGATTTTCTTTTTTCAGTCTTTCATTAAACCCAAATTCTAAAGATCCTGTATTTAGAGATCATAGCTCCTAAATATTTAAATGTTTCCACCTCATTAATTCTTTCTCCTTCCAATGATATTTCATCTTCCATTGCATATTTCGTTCTCAGCATCTCTGCCTTTCTTCTATTCATCTTGAGCCCAAGCTCATGTGATATTTCATGCATTTTAGTAAACAATATTTGCAAGTCCTGTTGTCTTCTGCTAATGAGGACATTATCATTAGGATATCCTAGGTCAGTTAATTTCCTGTTCCCAATTCAGTCCGATCCTTCTCCACCATCCCCAACTTTTGTATGTATATATATATATATATATATATGCATATATATATATATATATATATATATAATTTCCTATCACGCTCAGTGGCATTGCCAGACGTATAACTACTCGATCTCTCCCCTTCCCTCGGGTAGGGGAAAAGAGTAGTCATACCCTGGGGGGAGCGATGCGTATGTGTGCATGTCTATCTACATATCAAGCCATGAAATTTGATGAGTTGTTTGCTCTATATATAATATGTACTGTATATATATATATATATATATATATATTAATGACAAGAAAGGAAAAATGAAATAAAAATCTATTGAAATTAGTACTTAAGTCTTGTTGACATCATCGGGGTCACAATGAGAATAAAAATACAGGGTCGTCTTATTGATACAGAGAAAGGAGAATCCTATGAGATGAGTTTCTTAATGGTTGGAGATAAGTCACATCACTGATGTGGATATTGCATAGTTACATGTAGCGATTATTAATGTTAGGCAAGTGTTGTTGCATATGGTTCAACAGTTAAAGGAATAATGTGTCATTTTTTAGTATGGAAATATCATCAGCTTTTGTGCTTTAAATTATATATATATATATATATATATATATATGCAAAAAAATGATGGGGAAAGGAAAATTTCTTGATGAAGACAGACGAAACTAGTTGAAGATTCACTCAGCAGTTTCAATTTTCCTGGATTGTTTTCTTTTGCAACCCAACATCACGTTGTCCTGTGAATTTATGGATATACAGTATATACTATATATATATATATATATATATATAAATATATATTTATATATGTGTGTATATATATATATATATATATATTTATATATGTATATATATATATATATATATATTTTATTTATACATACACATAAATATAACCATATACATACATACATACATACACCCCACCCTAATGTCACCACAGAAAGTTGAATCCCGGAATCACAAAAGAGGAAAAACTACCAGGGCTAACGTAAAAGGAACCAGGTTCATTAATAAGGCTAATTAACTAACCCTCCCTCACGTATACACCCTTAGTTTCTCCGGTCTCATTAAAACCCATTGCCGCTTGACCTCGTCCCACATATCACCCGGTTGACAGGAAATGCTCTTATTTAATATTATTAATTTTCTTCACTTGCCGCTTTTTAATTATACATTGGGTGAGTTAATTATACTTCTCTTTTATTTGTTTTTTCGGATCAGCATTATTCCACTATTTTAGAAGTTTTATTCCAGCCACGGTTAGATTGTGGAATGACCTTCCTAATCAGGCTGATGTTCAAACTTGCATCGAACACATTTATGTTGAGCTGTCTGACACGAGTCTCTCTTCATAGTTTTTTTATGGGACAGATCTATATTAACTTTGTTACTGATCTTGAAATATTTCATGTTAATGATCATTACTTCTCTTGTAGTTTAATTATTTCCTTCTTTTCTTTCCTCACAGGGTTATTTTTCCCTGTTGGAGTCCTTGGGCTTATAGCATCTTGCTTTTCCATCTATGGTGTTAGCTTAGCTAATAATAATAATAATAATAATAATATTAATAATAATAATAATACTGATAATAATAATTTATAATAGTTTATAATGATTATCAATTATTAATTATTGATTAATAATAATAATAATAATAATAATAATAATAATAATAATAATAATAATAATAATAATAATAATACGATTATCCTTTTTTTATTATATCTTCAAATTGTTATTATTCTTTTCATTGAAAACGTCAGTATAATTTATGCTTCTTTCTAGGTTTGTTAAATTCGCTATTATTGTTGTTCTTGTTTTTCTTAGCTGTTTTACAACGTACGTTCGATCTCTAATTATCTATCAATATTTCATATTTCTATTTGAATTATCGTTTATCTTATTCGTCTTTGTTGCGCGAATTCAGAATCCCGTCACGAATTCAGCCTCCTAATCTGAATGACTTCCGTTAATACCCAGAGATTATTTCCACCCATTTCCTCTTTCCTGTCTAGCATTTTATTATTATTATTATTATTATTATTATTATTATTATTATTATTATTATTATTATTGTTATTATTATTATTATTATTATTATTTTTGTTATTATTATTATTATTATTATTATTATTATTATTATTATTTTTTTTTATTATTATTTGTATTATTATTATTAGTATTATTATTGTTGTTATTATTATTATTATTATTATTATTATTATTATTTAATATTACTACTACTACTACTATTATTATTATTATTATTATTATTATTTAATATTACTATTATTATTATTATTATTATTATTATTATTATTTGATATTATTATAATTATTATTATTATTATTATTACTTGCTAAGCTGCAACCTTAGTTAGAAAAAGCAAGGTGCTATAACCCCAGGGGCCCAACAGGGAAAATAACCCACGGAGGAAAGGAAACCAGGACAAATAAAATACTTAGATGTTATTTTCAACCACACAATCTTTCATGGTTGACCTTAGAGATCTGCGTCTATTTTTTTAAAGTTTTAAGATTGTTATTTATGGCAATTATACGTTGTTTTGGAGTACCCCCCCCCCCCCACCGCTTTTCCACGTTTTATATTCATTATCTTATTTTTTTCTTTTTAGAAATGTGTTGCTTATCCTGCTTTGATTAATTTATTTTAGTGAATCTTTAATACATGTAATATCCCTTGTGCAATTTCATACCAGGATGTAATAATAAAAATGATTAAGTTACTAAAATTATTAGAATTATTAAGATTGTTACATTTTTGGATTTTTACATGATAATAATTTAGTAATTTTAATAAAAATTTTATTAAGTATTTACTCGGTGAGTGGACTGTGGTTTTCCTGCATATGGTACTCATGTTTATTATTATTATTATTATTATTATTATTATTATTATTGTTATTATTATTATTATTATTGTTTTTATTATTATTATTATTATTATTATTATTATTATTATTATTATTATTACTTGCTAAGCTACAACCATAGTTGGAAAAACAGGATGCTATAAGCCCAGGGGCTCCAACAGGTAAAAAAGCCCAGTGAGGAAATGAAACAAGGAAATAAGAGATGTAATTAACAACTAAAATGAAATATTTTAAGAACAGGAACAACACTAAAATAAATATTATATAAACTAAAATTTAAACAAAATGAGAGGAAGAGACAGAAGATAGAGTAGTGTGCCCGAGTATACCCTCAAGCAAGAGAGCTCTAACACAAGACAGTGGAAGACCATGGTACAGAGGCTATGACACTACACAAGACTAGAGAACAATGGTTTGATTTTGGAGTGTCCTTCTAGAAGAGATGTTTACCATAGCTGAAGAGTCTCTTCAAATGTCATCGGCAAGAGGAATAGTGATTGATATTAGATTAGAAATGTATTATGTTGTATGTAGGAATGTGTTTGTATGTATGAACAGTATATGCATACTGTATACTGCATACTATATGTCAATGATTGCATCAGCTCATATATACACATTTGTCGATCTATTGATATATCTACACTGACAGTACACGCATATATTACGATATAAAATTATGTTTATATATATATATATATATATATAATTATATAAGCTTGTAGTTATGTGTCAGTATATATATATATATATATATATATATTATATATAACTGTATATATATATTATATTATATACACGTGTGTGCATGTTCATATTTTTCTTATTTCAATAGCATGAACTTTATATAAATATTAAGACACCAACTGAAAACTATTGTCCTTTGTTCACGCTTTATCATTACAAGAAATAACTAACTATTACTTCTCATTAGGGGGGAAAATCGTTAAATTTTTTCCGTAATTTGATATTGTATAGTGAAAAGATTCAAGTTTTTTCCTTGGTAGTTATGATGGGAGTCAACGCGAAGGAATTTTCTCATTAATTACGCGATGAAAAAGATTCGTCGTGAGAGATTAGTTGTGTTTGATGTTTCATTTCCGGATTAGGATTAGAATTATGGTTTTGAATACACACATAATGTATATGCATATGCAAATATATATATATATATATATATACACACATTTATAAATATATATATATATATACATATATATATATATATATGTATATATATACACACACGTATATATATATATATATATACAGTATATATATATAAATATATATACATATATATATATATATATATGTATATATATATATATATATACTGTATATATATATATATATCTATATTATTTTATGTATGAATGTATGTGTGTGTTTGTGTGTGGCGAATATATGTACGTGTATATGTTTATTTATGCTTGTTTGGATATATGATATACGTCCTATTTGTATTAGAAATTTGATATCAGTAGTGGTAAAATGATTAGAGGAGATAAAAGTATAGTATAAAATCATAGTTCCTTTACTACAAGTGAATCTTCCTGTTTATTATATCCTGTATGTTAGCTAAGTTAAGTGGTACAAGTTGGTGTTTAAATCCACAAATTTGTTAATAATTTTTCTTGTTTATATGCTGTGTTTATAAGTAGTCAGTGAATGAAACTAGGAAAATATTTAAAAACTTAGATTGCATTGGTTGTGAAAATTTTGAATTTTTCCATTCAGTGACTATATAGATATTTAATACTTTGTGAAATTTTCAGACAATGACTTAACATAAAGATCTAATTTTGGCTTTGTCAAATTTCCAGGTAATGACTTAGCATAAAGATATATATCTGGCTTTGTTAATTTTTTCAGATAAGGACTTAGCATAAAGGTCTAATTTTGGCTTTGTCAAATTTTTAGGTAATGACTTAGCATTAAGTAATATTTTGGGTTTGTAAAATCTTCATGTTATGACTGCATAAAGGTATTTTTTAATTAAGCAACGAAACACTTCCTCAAGATTCACGAAGTTTAAAAAAATCATCTGGAAATATATTTGACAACTTGATGGGAAGAATAATTTTGGCCACAAAACCAAAAGTAATTGCTACTCATCTGTGTTAGAATTCAAGGACAATGGCAAGAGGTAATTCCATATCTACATCACGTGGGAATTCTTCCAGCTCCATCATCCTTGGTATGGAAAATCAACCAATCAGGTTGCTCAGAAATATCTCCCGCGGGAACCTTCGTACGTCTTTGAAAAGTTCTCGTATCCGGAGATGTGTCCTTTGCATTAGGGGAAGATGTACTCCAAAGGGAAACAGTTTGTGGGGGGGGGGGGTTTAGAGTTTCCTCTGTCATTGCTAAAATTACACTCGACTGGGTAATATCGCAGACAAATTAACACAGAAGTTCTCATTGATTCAAACAATGTAAGAAGAAGGTCTTGGGATAACTATTCCTTGTCTTGCTCGTTCGAATGTTCAAAGATAATATTCATTTCTATTTTTAGTTTTTCCTCTTTCTCACTGGTTACAAGTGTAAATTTTTTACGTTTAT
>NC_090729.1:179155315-179196854 GCF_036898095.1 Palaemon carinicauda | reverse complement strand
GAATGATCTTCCTAATTGGGTAGTTGAATCGGTGAAACTTCAAAAGTTCATACTTGAAGCGAATATTTATATAATGAACTGACTGACAAAAATCTTTCTTTAAAGATTATTTATGGAAGATCTATTGTAGTGTTGTTACTGTTCTGAAACTATTTCGTTTCAGTTGTCCATTACTTCTCTTGTAGTTCATTTATTTCCTTATTTTCTTTTCTCACTGGGTTATTTTTTCCTGTTATAGCCCTTTAGCGTATAGCATCCTGCCTTTTCAACTAGGGTTGTAGCTTGGCTAATAATAATAATAATAATAATAATAATAATAATATTAAATATTAATAAAAATAATAATACAATAATATTAAATATTAATAAAAATAATAATAATAATAATAATAATAATAAAAATAATTAAATAATAATAATAATATTAAAAATAATAATAATAATAATAATAATAATAATAATAATAATAATAATAACAATAATAATAATAATAATAATAATAATAATAATAATAATAATAATAATAATAACATATTAATAAACTGAGACTTCCCCATTCAAATTAATGGGAACTTGGATCTCAACTCCAAGAGAGAAAGTTCAGCAGTGTTAATAGAAGACCACTGCCCACACACTGACGCGCACGATCTTAGACACCCCAATAAATATCAACTCTTGGTCCCAACTCCCTTTTCACCACTCGGCCAAACTATCCGGCAACAGGTCTGGATCTCCCAACTCCAGCATCCGCATTTAGGACACGCCACCGGCCTGCCCAGATCCACTGCATCAGCGAAAAATAGGACACTGGCTTTCTTTTTCGCAGCGTGCAAGATGCGTTATCGCGAAGGAGAATAAAAAAGGGACCTAAATACTTTTAATCGTGTGGAACTTAATGACGGTAATCTTAAAAATCCTTTTTTTCCTTCAAGTAAATCCCATTCACATAATATTAATCTTAGGCACTATGAATTCAAAGGATAAGAAAATAAACAATCATGAAAATATTGTACATAAACACTGTTAAAAATTTGCATTAAAAAACGGGAAATTTCTGGCAATATTTATTCCAGGATTTTTTTTTACCGTTTTAAAAACGGATATATTGACGTAAAGGATGGATATTACGGTCACCAACCCATAAGTACGGTGAAATTACGGTCGCCTGTATCTTACTGAAACACAACTGAGAACAGTAGATTTTTACGGAAAAATTCCGATTAAAACTACGGTTTTTATAACAGTGAGTTATTTTCAAAAGCATATATTCTCAAACTTTTATACATTCTCTCTCTCTCTCTCTCTCTCTCTCTCTCTCTCTCTTAAGAAGAAGTCAAGGTGAGAGAAAAGGCGAGTGGGGGGAGAGGGGAGGGTTCAAAGGCGTTACGTGAGAAGTTCCTGCAACCTGAACAAACCAGAAATTCCTGAGGAGGAATTTTTTCAGCTGCAATCTTACCAGATCTAATGACAGAACCCTCCTTCCCCTTCACTCTTGGTGACTCATAGGCGATAATAATAATAATAATAATAATAATAATAATAATAATAATAATATTAATAACTTTCCTTTCAGCTAATGATAATCCTAAATACTGAAAGCAGATATATTGAAAACGAGAATGCTCTAATAATAATAATAATAATAATAATAATAATAATAATAATAATAATAATAATAATAATAACTTCCCTTTCAGCTAATGATAAACCTAAAGACTGAAAGCAGATATATTGAAAATGAGAACACAGTAACAACTAATAATAATACAAATAACATTACTAAGAATGTTGATTAAAAAATACGGAAACGTACAGATACCTTCTGCTAATGATAACAATCACTTACTTCGCCTCGCCTGTGAGTAATTTCTTACAATTAGTTTCCCCGATATTCATTTTTCACTTTCGTTATTCAGTTTTCACTTTCATTTGGTAGCGTGTATATAGGTTATTACGATCACCAATTTCTCCTGTTATGCATTGCTTTCGTGTATCATAATCATGGATATTATGAGGTTATAATTAAATATTCATTAATGAGGAACCTTTCGTTTATCATATATTCATACATTCTCGCATGCAACAATACATTCACTAACTAGATATATATATATATATATTATATACATTTATATATATATATATATATATATATTTACTGTATACAAATATATATATTATATATATATATAAAGATATACACACGTGTGTTTGTAAAAATAAGAAGGAATAATATAGATGCTGAACACTAGATAACAGAAGAAGTAAAGAAAAACAACATATATGAATAAGAAAGAAATATATCGAGGGGAAACAATTGAGTTGACTTTCTCCATTTTAAGCGAGTTCTTCCGTGATGCTTTCTGACATGACCTGACCTCTGGTGGTAAGAGTGAACTGGGAGGGCACCCGCCCCTGCCCATACACTGCAACATCTGATCTATGTTTCGAAGACTACGTGAATTTCATACCCCTCCGAATGGCAAAGCCTCAGTTTAGCAGATTGAGTATATATACAATATATATATATATATATATATAATATATTGCATTAGCCTCCTGATTAAAACAAAATCTGTCCACCATATATACATATATATATATATATATAATATATAGATATACTTATATATATATACATATATATACATTAATATATATATATAAATATATATATAAATTGCATTAGCCTCCTGATTAAAATAAAATATGTGCACCATATATATATATATATATATATATACATACATACATATATATACAATATATAATTACATACATCATATGTTATGGATGAATTATCTATATTTCAATGACACCTAAATTACCGAAAAATCAAAAGGAATAGAAAAAAATCCTTCTGAGCCTTTTAATCTCAATTTTAATCGCGTAATATCCCCGAATAACAAAACTGATAAAGGCAATTAAGATGCAACATCGTCAAGCCAACTTGCCTCTGAAAGGATCCCTTTGTGTGAGTGACGTCATCCGAGGGATCAACATTTGCATGCTATAGTAAAACATTCACCCGAGAACGAGATTTCTGCCAATCACTCGGTCCAAAGAGCGTGACATAAAATACGGAGGATTCGCTGATGGGTGAATGAGCTGGTAACTTCCAAAAGAGAGCATATTGGAAGTTTTTCTTTGGTTTTGATTCTTAGAGCAAGGAAAGAACTTCAAATAAGAGAGAGAGCATGTTAGAAGTTTTGCCTCTTAGAGTGAGAGAAGACTTCAAATAAGAGAGAGAGAGAAAGCATGTTAGGAGTTTTGACTCTTAGAGTAAGACAAGGACTTCAAATAAGAAAGCATGTTAGAAGTTTTGACTCTTGGAGTAGGAGGACTACAAATAAGAGAGAGAGAGAGAGAGAGAGAGAGAGAGAGAGAGAGAGAGAGAAGTTTTTGGCTCTTAGAGCACGGAAAGAGCTTCAAATAAGAGATATGATGGAATTTCTGTACTGCGTTTTGGCCACTGGAATAGACGAGGAACTACCAAAACATACAACAAAGAATAAGTTATGTATAATTTTTTTTACTACTGAATTAAAAATTCATTCCCAAAAGAAAAGTGATTGGAGCGCATGTTGGAAGTTGAAACTTCAAACAAGAAAAAGGATTGAAGGAATTTCTGTATTGGGCTTGACTGCTGGAATAGACAAGGAACTTCCGAAAGAAAAACCATCGAATAATCATTTTTTACTACTGGAATAAAAAAGTCATTCCCCAAAGAAAAGCGACTGGTGAAAGTTGCGTATTTGTTTTTTGTTTTTTTTACATACGGTGAGTTTGAGAGTTTGCTTTTCCTTTTAGAATATCCGTCCTATCTCGGTAGGGCATCGGCCATCAAATTAAAAGTAATAGAAAAAATAAACATTTCTATAAGGGTATCCATCTTTTCATTCTTGGCTAGAGTAGTTTCCAAATATATAGAATATCCAACTACCAGGAGGAAGAATATCCGTTCTAACTCGGTAGGGCATTAGTCATCAAATTAGAATATAAAATAATATCTATAAAAAAATACTATGTTCAAGGGTTGTGATGACCGATGTGGTAAAGTCCCTGACTGGTGAACGCTAGGGTGGGGTTCGAGTCCCTGTCAAACTCGTTAGTGTCTTAGGTCGCTGCAACCTTACCATCCTTGTGAGCTACGGATGGGGGGTTTGGGGGAGCCTATGGTTCTATCTGATGAGTCCCCAGCAGCCATTGCCTGACCCTCCTTGGTCCTAGCATGGGTGGAGAGGGGGCTTGGGCGCTGATCATATGTATATATGGTCAGTCTCTAGGGCATTGCCCTGCTCGATAGGGGCAATGTCACTGTCTCTTACCCCTATCTTATAATTCTTGGCTAGAGTTATTTCCAAAGATACAGAATATTCAACTACCTCACGAAAAAGGAAAAAAAAAAAGCTAGGATAAACACGACTTAAACTGAGTCATCAGCAGCCACTGCCTGGCCCTCCTTGGTCCTAGCTTGGGTGGAGAGGGGGCTTGGGCGCTGATCATATTGTAATATAGTCAGTCACTAGGGCATTGTTTCTGCTTGACAGGGCAATGTCACTGTCCTTTGCTTCTGCCTTCATGAGCGGCCCTTAATGGCATCTCTATCTTATAATTCTTGGCTAGAGTTGTTTCCAAAGATACAGAATACTCAACTACCAGCACGGATTAAAAAAAAAAAAAAAAATATAAAGAAGCCCCTTCGACGTCAAAGCCACTCGACCAACTCGCAAAGAAAGCCGGACCAAACCTTCCTCTCCGGGGGCACTAAGCGAGGCGAGGATTCTTCCATCACTAGTGTAAATAATGACCACTTTTCACATGCATTGTTCAGTTAGGTACGAACGTACGCGCGTGAGATCACGCACTCCAGAGCACTAACCTTTTGAACAAACAGGGATCGTTGATTCGCACTTTGTTCCCCTTGGTTATCCGAGACAGATGCTTATCATTACCTTCAATGAAGCTGGACGAATCCTACGAATGTGTAGGATGAGCAAAAAGGAATTGTGAGTCATACGCCTTGTTTGAGCAAGGGATATAGTTATGTCATGGATGACCACTCAAGGCGTTGCATTCAAGAGCCCGTGACAGACTTCAAAGTCAGTGTCACTGGTTTTCGAAAACCGTGAAAATACCTTTGGAAAGTGTGTTGACCGTCTGCAATGCCTAAATACTAGTTTTAGGAGGATAGATACATAGATCAATGTCCTGTTTTCTTAATGCAAGATCATGCTCCTAGACCTAGCGTATATAATCGTAGACAAACTCAAAAGATGATAGAAGTCTGAAAATGAATAGTGCCAAAAATGATAGCAGTACTGATTGAAGAGGCCGAATTCAAAATACCTCCTAAGAAACTCATATACAAAATATAATCTCTACCAAATTCACTTTTGAAAACACTCGTTTTCAAAAACTGAAGAGTCAGAATCCAAAATACCGCTTTTAAAGCTTCATGTCTAAAATATAATCTATACAAATTTCACTTTAGAGAACGCACGGTTTTAAAAACTGAAGAGTTAGAATCCAAAATATTGCCTTTAAAGCCTCATATCTAAAACATAATCTATACAAATTTCCCTTTAGAAAACATTCGGCTTCAAAAAGCCGAGACTACAAACACTATATAGCTAAAAGTGGCAATTCTCTCATTACAATTCCAGCCAATGCCTCACCAGGCCTCCACCTGCCCGGCCATCTCTCGCCATGTTTACCAACGTGACTTATCAGTTTACCGAGTCTCTCGAAATCTCACAGCGATCGGTGTTAACAGCGGTTCGAATCCGGAAGTTCCATACACGGACGCTTGGCTGATTTGGTGTGAAGTGAAGAACGCATAAATCAGGGATGTACCGCTACATTTGAGTTGATTTTCCCACTCTCCCTTTCGGTAAATGCTATCAGGAGTTTATGCTAGGGAAGATATGCTAGGGAAGATACTTGTCGGTTTTTATGTACGTTAATTTCCAAAGCAGTTTTTATGGAAGATTAACTTAGCTGTACATAGATAGATAGATAGATAAAGGCATAGACCTTCATCTAAAAACATCTTTTAAGTAAAATAGCGTATAAGTGAAAATATCTTCATATACTTGTGAGTATATATATATATATATATATATATATGCATATATATATATTTATATATAATAATAATAATAATAAAAATAAAATTGATACTTTCTCCTATGAAATTGTAAGAAAGTTTACCAGAAACAATACTCCTCTATTTACTCTATTTACGAACCACAATCACAGAATGACTGTAAACAAGAAGTCTGAACCATTGCCAGACAATTTTTATCATAATTCAATCCTACAAAACCTAGAATGGAAACCTCAAAGTTCTATGACAAGAAAAATCAGACTAAAGTGAAACGGAGACAAATTAAAGAAGTTTGATTAGACTGAGAGAGAGAGAGAGAGAGAGAGAGAGAGAGAGAGAGAGAGAGATGGGGGCATCATTTAATATTGATAAGAATTTAATTCTAATATATAAATAAATAAAATAAATATAAAATAATCCTTTAATCACTCAATTTACTGAAATCCATAATGAAAAACTAAACAACATCCTCTAAAAATAATAATTCATAGAAAATTTATCAGATTGTAAGCATAACGAACTGACAAATAGTTTCCGGTTGGAGGCATTGATTATTGTACTCATGTTTACGCCTACGAGAAAACAAAACTCAAAGAAATAAGGACTCTCCTTGAGGCATACAAGCCAGGAATTACAATAGAGGCCCTACGGGCTTACGTCTAATGGCACTTATGAATAAAAAATATAGGTTTAAATGTCACAATATACTCCACTATTTGGAAATTACGTTTGAGTTTTTCTGATTGGAAAAAAATAAAGAGCAAGTAAAATAATTATATACGTGAAACAACACAAAGATAAATAAAGAACTATGAAAAATATTACAATTTCCAGGAGGGAAAACTAAGACAAGCAATAAAATCAGTCGTACAACTCTCACCAAAAAGAATAAAAAACCATAACAAAAATTATTCAGTTTGTGACATACGTCAGTTTTTTTTTCTCCTTTTGTTATCCCTTGACATTTTGTACCGCGAAGAGTGAGAGAGAGAGAGAGAGAGAGAGAGAGAGAGAGAGAGAGAGAGATCTTCCCGAAGCCTTTTCTTTTCAGGGTCACACCAGGAAAGCGTCGTGAGCCCAGAACGGTGTGATCGTGATGTCCTTAAGACATGGATTAACACAAACATTGTGCATTAGGTAAGGTACACATTGTTCTCTCTCTCTCTCTCTCTCTCTCTCTCTCTCTCTCTCTCTCTCAAATCAAAACGCTCTGCTCAAGAACAAATGGAGTCTCCCCGGATGGACTAAAAATTCTTTGAGACATCCAAAATCCTTGTAACTCTCTCTCTCTCCTCTCTCTCTCTCTCTCTCTCTCTCTCTCTCTCGTTTTAACTGCGCAAAGAAATGTCAAACTTTAGCCATAACCTGTTACCCTTTCAAATTTAATATCATGTGATATCTTGCCCCTCCTTTTTAAACGTTCATTTTATGAGGAGTGTTCACGCTGAGTTTGGCATTTCAAATACATGAAATTTCTGTATAAGGCAGAAGACCATGCAACTGCATGGTCGCTCATCTGCAGTTATAAAACGCTGCGCAGGTGTTCGAGTTCTTGAGTTCAGATTTGGGTATTTTTATCTAATACATTAGATGGAAATATCTAAAATTGCGATACATAAAAATGTCATTGTCCTGAGCACTCTGTTAAAAGGGTTTTATCCTAAACAGAAATAGAAATAAAATTCCTATACAAATACCTTGCGGAGATCCGAATGTGGCCTCTCTCTCTCTCTCTCTCTCTCTCTCTCTCTCTCTCTCTCTCTCTCTCTCTGAGAATAAAATTTTAAGACCGAGGGAGGAAAAGATCTCTAGCTGCAAAGGAATGCTATAAAATGTTATATACAGTATATTGTGTGTGTGTATATATATATATATATATATATGTATATATATACACGGCCATACTTTCGACATTAAAGAACACTGTAAGGTGTTTACCATAACACTATTTGCATACACATAGGCTACATAAGCAATGAGTCAGGACAAGGAGAAGAAATTGGAGGTGTGAGGTCAATGCCCCGCACTAAGAGAGAGAGAGAGAGAGAGAGAGAGAGAGAGAGAGAGAGAGAGGGAGGTTTGCCTTTTTCTCCCGTACCCCAAAAAGGTCCTGCTCCTTCATTAAGGTCAAGGGAGACAGTCAAAGAGAACCTTATCATGGTCATGCCTCATCTCACGTGCCCTTTTCTATCTGCAGGATGATCTGGTCAAAGGAAAATGTCCTACACTTACATGGACGCAAGATAATTTCTTTACGAATTTTACACGAAAGCCAGTACGCGCATTTTTTTAATAAACTCAAAATATAAAATTGGTATCACTACCTAAACTATGATTGCACAAATAAAAATTAATAAAAAAAAAAAAAAGAATGAAATTATTAGAAAAAAAAATAATATTTTCTTCTTAAATTTTACACGAAAACCAGTACGCGCAGTTCTTTGATAAACTCAAAATACTAAATCAGTATCACTACCTAAACTACAATTTCAAAAAATCAAACTAATAAAAGAGTGAAATTCTAAGAAACAAAATTCCCCCTCTCCTCTCCTCTAGTTTGAAAACGGTTCAACTCGCTGCCAAATTCGTATGTTCAGGATTCTAGAAAGTAACTCCTCCTTCACCCAGGGCTTACCAAACCCGTCAATTTATTGGCCTAACCTTGTTCATTGTTATTCTCATCATCCGACTCAAGAAGACGTTTACTTTCAATTTGTTTATCAGTATTCGGTTCACTCTGTTCATCAGTAGTCAATTCACGATCAGAAAGCAGAAGATTTCGACTACAGTACAGAAAAAAATCACTATGAACAAATCCAGATCAGCTATGTTACAGAAAAAATCACTATGAACAATTCCAGATCGGCTATGTTACAGAAAAAATCACTATGAACAATTCCAGATCGGCTATGTTACAGAAAAAATCCCTATGAACAATTGCAGATCGGCTATGTTACAGAAAAAATCACTATGAACAATTCAAGATCGGCTATGTTACAGAAAAAATCACTATGAACAAATCCAGATTGGCTATGTTACAGAAAAAATCCATATGAACAATTCCCGACCGACTATGTTACAGAAAAAATCACTATGAACAATTCCCGATCGACCACAGTACAGAAAAACTCAATATGAACAATTACGTAACTGTAATTTTAGGACTTAAGCGACCCTCACACATTGAAATTAAATGCGTGTTCAATTTAAAGTGTTAACCAATTCGTTGATAAATCATTTACCCAAAACCCCTTCAGGTACACATTTAAGGGCGTCGACCGCGAATATCTATGCCCCACAGAGTATTATAATAAAAAAAGGTGAAGTTGGAGAGTTGGCAAAAGCCTCAAACAGGTAGATCCCCAGTTATTACTTTGCCCACGCGTAGGCCTCGCGCACAACTCTCACTGCTATGGAGGGGTTTCACAGGACCAGGGAGCCTTCAGGTAAGGGATGGTGCCCACGAAATCTTAAAACGAGGAGTGTCGAGAAGGGAATGCGAGATACGAGGTGGAAGAATCGGGATGGGTTACCTAAGCTGAAGAGAGAATCAGATAATCTTCCTGGAAATTTGATGTTCCACAAAGTACAGTATTGGCTTTTGTTTTTAAATCTACTGTAGATAGATGAGGTTCATAGAAATGAATGCTTCTTCGTCGTTTATTCTAGCTCTGTTTAAAAGGATTGTATAAGTATACAACGATTTTACAAACTATGAAATCTCACCAATGTCCAAAACACATTGTCGAATACTATAAAATATATCATAAATATCGCTACAAAGATACTAAACTATCCAATAAAAATATTAAAGAATGGATAAAATTAGCAATATGAAGAAACAATAAATGACTCACTTCTTACTAATAGAGCAAATATAGACTAAATCCTTGTCATAATTTTGTATCATCACCACAATATTATACACATGTGATATAAGCAATGTCTCAGCTCATAAAACAACTGAAGCCGATTCCTCGCTTAGTCAGCTACCCGAAAGAACGGAAGAAAAAAACCAGGACGCTGATTGGCTAAGAAGCAGAGGACTATCGACCAATACCGACACGCCAATGACGTAAATGAAGAATTCCAGTAACTTATGGAGCGAAAAATTCCATTTGTACGAATGAATCATCTCTGTTCAGTCAAGGGGGTTTTTGCTGGGCGGAGTGAGTTAAGAATAAGTGACATCTGCTGGGCGTAGGGGGATAAAATCGTAAAAACTCCAATCCATGGTCGTAAAAAGGGATTTATAATATACTTTCCAGCCCACATTTAAACAGACCGACCGCCACCCACGCAGGTCATAACCCTTTGATGAGTCCTGCAGGACGTCCAGAATTCCTGCGTAGGAGTAGGAAGGGAGAAACACGCCGGAGATGAGAAGTGATAAAATATAGTGACAAAGGAAATCCTATGAAAATGGGGAGAGTCCTAATCCAAACTATACTCAAAATATGAAATTAAATTTATATAATAGTAATAAAAATACAAGTAGTATACATGTAATAACTACGTATTACAAATATGTGTATATGCATATACACTAACATATTATACTACAACTACTTGCACATCCTAATGTTAATGTTCAGAGAGAGAGAGAGAGAGAGAGAGAGAGAGAGAGAGAGAGAGAGGGGGGGGAGGGAGAGAGGGGGGGGCATATAAGTTCTGAGAGAGAAGGCATTCATGCCATGAGATAGAGAGGTCATACAAGCAGAGAGAGAGAGAGAGAGAGAGAGAGAGAGATCCCCGAGACAAGATATAAATAACTGTCTCTGAAGAGATACACTGGGGTTTTTGACCTGTTCTCCTATCAAAAGGAAGAGACACGAGATTAGAAATCATGGCTTTATAAGGCGGAGGAGACCCCCTCCCCATTCCCCAATCTTCCTTCCTTTCCCCCCATCCCCTCAAGCGCTATGCCCCCATTTCTATATCTGATAGGAAAGAAGAAGCAACACTAACTACGAGCCTGCTAAATGTCTAAAAAAAATTCTATTATATTCTATCCATAAGTTTTAGCTGTCCAGATTAGAAACGAGGCGGTAGATCATAAATTTGTTTTAGCAAAGGAACCAAACTGTCAGAGAGAGAGAGAGAGAGAGAGAGAGAGAGAGAGAGAGAGAGAGGGGGGGAGAGAGGAAGTGTAGTGTGTGTGTGTGTGTGCGTGAGATTGTTACACAGGAGTTACTAAGATTTTGGATGTCTCAAAGACCTTTTTGTCAATCCGCGGAGACTACCTTTGCTCTCGGGTAGAGGGCATAGTTTAAATGCTTAGAGAATTCTTGTGATCTTGTCTAACTTATTTTCTAATTCGTTTATCGTGTTACTGTTCACTGCATCCGATGGAAGCCGGTTTTATGCATTTTCTATTTTGTATGTAAAGAAATTACCAAATTGAGTGGAGTTGTATCTTTTCAATGAGAGAGAGAGAGAGAGAGAGAGAGAGAGAGAGAGAGAGAGAGAGAGAGAGAGATTAAAAAAATATGCACCCGCATATCTTACAGATAAAAAAAAATAAAAAATCTAATAAACTTCTTAAATGAAAGACTTGTAACTAGGCCAAGATTGCCTTTAAAACGAGTTCAACTTGCATCCAAACACCACTTTCCAATTTCCCTTTTTTTTTATAACCAATGGGAAATTTACATCTCTCAAATTCATGCTTTTATTCCGTGAAATAAAGGGAAATCGATTGAGGGCGAATGGATATTGAATGTTTATTGGTAAAAGCTAACAATTTGAAGATTTTCTTATTTTTACGGTTTTATATTTTCAAAGGTCACGTTGAGTTTCTTGGTTGCAATAATATAGGCAGAAGAATGTAAACGTAAAGACATTACAGAGAAAGAGAGAGAGAGAGAGAGAGAGAGAGAGAGAGAGAGAGAAGCCAAGAGGTCAAAACTTTGATGCATACCACACGGACAAAGCTCCAAACCTGCCCAGCTGAAATTGGTGACGTGAAAAACAGACAGATGTTTTGCATATGCTAAAGTAAATCACCCTATTTCTTTCTTCATCTGTTTCTAAGTGACAAAACTGATGCAACCGTAGCAGTAATAACATCATATGTCACAATACAAATATTCTTAGAAAAACATTCAAATATTATTACTCTTCAGCAATTTGAGGCATCATGGCGGGTACCTGGAAATATCACCTATGACGTCACCATCCATGTCCTTCCTCCAACAGTCTTCTCTCTCTCTCTCTCTCTCTCTCTCTCTCTCTCTCTCTCTCTCTCCTTTTCCTTTCGATTTGGGACATGGAGAAGACCAGTATGCGACCTCGAAGTAACAGTATATTTCCTATTTTCACAAATACTTTTTTCCTCTCTTCGAGAACTTCACGCATGAATTGTTAGTCACATGATAATTCAACAGAAAAAAAACGTGGTTTAAAAAATCCACTATATTAACGGTAATCGTTTTCCTTACACAATTTGCGCATTTTGTAATGGTAACATTATATGCTTTGAGAAAGTCTTGATATATTATTTCCTAAAATTTAAGACATTTATTCTGGTTGATGCTGTAATGTACATACTAGCACAAATATGCCGTTTTACATTATGTATATATATATGTATATATATATATATATATATATACTGTGTGTATATATATATATTATATATATAAATATATATTATATATATATATATTACATATATATAATGTGAACACAATATTTATGCAAGTATGTAAATTACATCGTCAGCAAGAATAAATACCTCTAAATTTCAGGGTATAGTAAATTAAGTTTTTCGCTCCTAACATATAGTATCACCCATTACGAATTGTCCATCGACAGAGATGCTATTAACATTAAACTATTATTGAAATATGCTTCGTATCATAAACCACACAATCAAACAAAATTACCTGACCTTTAGACATAATGAGACATGCTGCTTCTGATAACCTAAAATAGAAGTGTCATTTATTCTTTAAGAAGTCTTGGTCAACCAATATTCTGACCACAACTGCGATAATGTATTACTGATGTCAATTACTGACCCACTCATGGCCATATGGAAGCCTCCACAGTAGGAGACTGGAGTTTTCGAAATTTGATAAATATCTTGAAGAATATAATGAATGAAAATTGAATATAAAACAAAGTGGTAAATAGCATTGGAAAAATAAAAAACAGAATAGATTTACACAAATGTGATAAAAAGAATGAAACCACGAAAAAAAAAATCATTATTGAAATTTTTATAACGAATAAAATTCAAAACACTTGTTAAATTTGACAATTATTTGTAAATGTTATAAATATGAAGTAAACGAAACGTAAAGAAAAATAATATTCTATCAAGTATCAAAATCCCATTGAAAAAGACAAATCATAAGTAGAATAAAAGTACCACCAGGAAGAAAAAAAAAACCTCAAAAGGGTGAGAATCCTCTTCAATAAAGTAGGCCTAAATGTTAATGGTTTGAAACCGAGCTAACCACTCCTATGGCTACGTTCATCCCTCGACATGAACTAAACAAACCACAAGATTCAGTGGGGGGGGGGGAATCCAATACATATTCTGATGCTGGAAAAGTAAAGAATATAGTCTCTCTCTCTCTCTCTCTCTCTCTCTCTCTCTCTCTCTCTCTCGAGCCACTGAAGGAAAGTTTAGATTTTATAATCATAGAACCTCGTATCTATCTCTATTTAAACAGTTAATTTCTACAGAATACGATTTTTTTAATATATATATATATATATAATATATATATTGTCTAGTGTTATATATAATATATATATATATATACATACATATATATATATATATATATATTGTCTAGTGTTATAATAAAGAAAAAACGAATCTTTCTTTACCCCGTATTGCGGGGTTTCATACCAAACACCTTCCCCAAAAATAAATCCCGTAAACAATTACAGCCAATCCTATGTCACATCAATGACAACGTAAATTAGAAAAGAAAATTTACTCCCTTTCATGGGTCCCCTCCGGTCTAAAGAAAATTAACCCTAATAGACCTAATAAAAAGGACGAACAAACGCCCTCATAAAGTTGAGGGAATAACAGAAGCCAAATAAAAATAAATTGTCCCTTTTTACACATTATCCCTGACGCGTTCCATTCGTGTACGAGCCTTTTTAAGGGTTCCGTTGCCATTAAAAGGTTTGTCATTGTCACCCTAAAACCCATGTCGCACACATACGGACACACGCACAAAGACATGTTAAGTGATTAATGTCATCTGTGCGGTGGTTTGCGCAGCATAAAAAAATACGGTAATGGAGTTGTCGTTTTAAGGGAATGAGTTAGAGCCTTCTATTTTCTGTAGGAATTTAGAGTGAAAGGTATTTCATCTGTAATTTATACAGATACCTTTCTAAATAATGTTGAAAATATTTTCCGATTGCTTGTACCATGTAAATACCAATCATACATTTTGCTTGCAAGAATAACATTAAACATTATAGCATCACCTCCCCGATATAATAAAGAGCTATTGCCTAACTACACACACAGACACACACACATACACACACACACACATATATATATATAATATATATATATGCGTGTGTGTGAGTGTATCTGGTCACGCTCAGCTCCATCCTTCAGGTAAAGGAAGTAGTCATACCCAGGTGAGATGCAGGTGCATGTGCGTGTGTGTGTGCATATCTATCTAAATATTTAGCCGTCATTATTGACTGGTCGCTTACACTAGTCATTAATAATAATCTAATCTAACATGACGTTTGTCTGAAAAAATTCTGCATAATCAATAAAATCTTAAAGAGGTTACGCCAAGACCCCTTACTTAAATGAGAACTCTTACGTTTTTCTAACAAACACGAATAAAAATTCCAATACAATTCCCCCTTTAAATGAGATGTTTATGAGGAATTTCATTACCAGAAAACCTTTCAGTTGGTCATGAGGAATTTCGAACAAATCATTACAAAGTCCCACCCACTATAGACTCTCTCTCTCTCTCTCTCTCTCTCTCTCTCTCTCTCTCTCTCTCTCTCTCTCTCTCTCTCTCTCTCTCTCTCTCTTCTTTATTTCAACTCCATGCCCGGGCAGCCGCCTTCGATACCCACTCATGCCCTTGAAAATACTCTTTCCCACCTCGAGGGGCAAAAGGTGAATGCCCATTTGCTGCGGTTTAGGGTACCCAGGTATGTCTCTTAACCGCAGACATCAGCCTCCTGCTACCTAACTTCTAGATAAAAGAAAAAAAAGCCGTACATAACCGCAACTACTTACCGCAATACAAAAACAACATCAAAATATCTTTTTAAGCACTTTATTTCACAGTCAATGTGAGCTTGTCAGGCCCACTGCTGACTTTGATGATAACCATCTCCTTGGAGGGATATCAATCAACCATGTTTTTAATTTGAGCAGTTAAGAAAAAGTACTAAAGAAAATCCAAACCCTTATATATATATATATATATATATATATATATATATATATATATATATATATATTTATATATATATATATATATACGAAAAAAGCTTCAAAAGAAAGTAAATAAAAGAAAAAAAAAATCCAAAATGAAAATACTTCTTTATGGAACACTACTTAACAGGATGTTGAAATCACCATAGTTATTTTATAATGAATTCCACTGATTGGATCACTTCTTGATAGCGCATTGAAGTCACCTAGATTTCGGCTGGTGTATTTCCGAAAAGCAGAACTTCTAATAGTTTTTTTCCTCATATTTGAATCAAATCATCGCGTTGAACTTTGGGGATAATTTAACATGTTCTTATTGAAATTTAAAACAAGTTACCTACATTAGTAAATTCAAAATTTATTCTTTGCTTGAACCATACTTTACTTTATTCGTCTTCCGTATACCTTACCTCAATCATCTGCTCTGGCCAGGTAGCAGACGTTACTCTAAAGGATAATTACATCCTCCCTCTCTCTCTCTCTCTCTCTCTCTCTCTCTCTCTCTCTCTCTCTCTCTCTCTCTCTCTCTCTCCTTTTTTATCCCTTTGTCTACTCTGGTAATTTTCTTTCTTCCTTTCTTCCACGAATTTCCTTCCCTTGCCTTCCCAACCTCCAAAAAGCCACACCCCCTCCCTTCCCCTCCCCCCTAAGCAACCCCACACCCTAGGCCACCACAACTCCAGACAGTAAAATGCAAGCATAATGCTGCGTCTGAGTACCTGGGCGTCTATTGTTGCCGTCACAATTTGTATTAATTCTCTTTCACACAAAGGGACTTCTCTTCCTTTCCTGCAAATCATCGCTGTCAAAGGCATATGTTATACCATGGTGGTGATATTTCATATTTTTTTAGTCAAAACAGATAACTTGTACGTTGTATACTACTCGATTATAATACATTAATCAATTGACATATTTACGAATGAATCT
This sequence comes from Palaemon carinicauda, assembly GCF_036898095.1. Classification (NCBI taxonomy): domain Eukaryota; kingdom Metazoa; phylum Arthropoda; class Malacostraca; order Decapoda; family Palaemonidae; genus Palaemon; species Palaemon carinicauda. The sequence continues at coordinate 179,180,367 of NC_090729.1, read as the reverse complement.
TAAGCAAACGAAATAACAAACTAATAAATTGACGAAGCTCCTTACTTAAAAAATAGCAAATAAAGAAATAAAAAGAATAATAAATTGATGACTCTCCTTGCTTAAAAACTCTAAATAACGAAATACAAAATAATAAAGTGATGAACCTTTACATAAAAAAAACCCATAAATAATGATACAAAAGTAATAGTGATGAACCTTCTTTACTTAAAAAAAAAAAAAAAAAAAAAAAAAAAAAAAAAAAAAAACAGTAAATGACGGATTACTCAAGTAATAACGTGATGAAGATCCCAAACTTTTATAAATAAAAAAAAAAATTACGTCCACATCTCATAACTGTTTGCGATTGAGAAAAGTGTTGCAAGTCAAAGATAGAAAAGAAATCGAAGTTATCATTTGTTGTCGTCACAATAGTACGTGCCGTCTAGTCCCAGCAGACGCTTCAACGTCTCCGAAGGAAATACCAAAAAAAAAAAAAATAAATAAATAAAAAAAGGAAAAAAAAGTCAGGGAGAAGATTATTCCTGACATCATCGAGCTGTGGTTAGCACGCGTGAGCGCTGCCTGCGTACGTTTGTGCATGCGGATGGGAGTTCGAAGGGTGGGAGAAGAAGAATAAGAGAGAACTAAAAAGAAAAGAGAGAATTGCATTTAGTCTTTATTTTCGTCTTCCTTTATGGAAGGCAAATAGGACAATGACCTCTCCAAGGCTGGATTTCTTGTGCTGTTTTAATCCTATTCCTTTTTTTAAGTACCCACGGGGAGTTACCTTAAAACTCTTATATCATAATCTTAATCGCTTTCTTTTGGTTTTCTAAAGTTTTTTAAGATATGCACTTATGAGTGTGTGAGAGAGTGAGAGTGTGTGTGTGTGTGTGTTCCAGATTAATTAACCTCCTCAATGGAACTCTTCAATACATACTGTATACTCAGAAAAATTCGAAATTTCCTATCAGACTTAATCTTTCTCCACCATTTAATCTCATTTCCCAATAAAACACACCCTGAATATGTCTACTTTCCTTCATTATCTCCACACAGATAACAAAAGGGGGAAAAATTGATTTCCGTTTTCCCTTCTTTAATGAGCGCCAACTGCACTCCTCACCAGAAGACTCAAGGAGTCTTACAGACCGACTGCTGCGAGAACAAAGACTCATTCCCCCAGCGTTCAAGGCAGGTGTTCGGTTGAGCTGGACCTCTGCAACCCTGTGGGTTGCCTAACCATTCCCCATGACGTCACCTTCCTCGGAGGGATTTTTCTCGTGGCTTCGATTAAAATGGCGTGACGTGAAGCAAGTTCTTCAAGAGAGCTACATGACGATCTTGAAATGGACATTTTCCTTCATACGATGACGCGAGTTTATACACTTACTAGTGTACGGGGCACGTCAAAAATGACTGCTAAGTATTTAGATAGATTTGCCCGCACACATGAATTCAAGCCTTCGCACCCCTCCCTCTTTCCTCTCAGGGTACCCCCTCTTAACGGGGTTTGACTACTCCCTCTCTCACTATTTGAGAGAGAGAGAGAGAGAGAGAGAGAGAGAGAGAGAGAGAGAGAGAGAGAGAGAGCCGGAAACATGCTCTTTATTATATGGGAGAGGTGACGGCACCAAACGCCGAATAAAGGAGGAGGAAGACGTCCCGCTATACAATTTCACATGTTGCTGAAAATGATAAGAGCCACTGTCAATCAGATCGCAAATTGACAAGCAATACGGTACGAAGATTACGGTAAGAAATATCAGCAGGTCCTTTATCATAGGCCCCTTATCATGATCCCTTTATCATAGGTCCCTTATCATGAGTCCTTTATCATAAGTCCCTTATCATGAGTCCTTTATCATAAGTCCCTTATCATGAGTCCTTTATCATAAGTCCCTTATCATGAGTCCTTTATCATCCTGCTTTTGAAATTGCAAAATTATTGAAAAAGGGAAAGAATCTCTGTAATTACAATGTGTCACGAACGATGTAAGCAACAAATGTCACGACTTCGATTAAAGATTTTAGGACGACTTCGATTAAAGTTATTCAGTGAAAACTCCGTAAACGATAATTAATGATTTTAAGAAACGAGACTTGAATTACAAATGCATTAGCATACCATAAAAGAAAACCACATCAGAAAACTAGAATGTGAACTCGTGAGAATCCAGTTTTATATTCATATTTGCAAGAGGCAAACTGAAAAGTATACAGCCATAAATACTAATCGCTCATCAATGCAACGTAAGAATTCTCTATCACACGTAGGAATGCCTTCATTATCCTTTCCAACTAAAGGTTTACAAGTCTTAAGTGACACGCCAATAATAATAATAATAATAATAATAATAATAATAATAATAATAATAACAATAATAATAATAATAATAATAATATTCTATAAAGTATGTTTTTATCCTTCATTCCTCTTCGGCAAAGACTCCTCCATGACAATCCGTCGCCAATGTCCATTTTCTTTCTCTCTTTTTTTTTTTATATTTCCCTTTGAAGTCTATAATCCTTCGGCCACATCCTTTCTTTTCTTCCTACCTGTCCCATTGCACTCGGTTATTGTTCTCCCTCGCTTTTATCCGCTTTTACCTCGCTTCTCCCCCTTTATCCCCGCTAGGAAGATGACATCACCGGTACATCCGCTATCTGTAGGACGTACGTCCTCCAGGGAAGGTACTATCCCTTGCGGTTAGAATACAAGTGCAGCTATAATAGGACACTGCCTGAGAGAGAGAGAGAGAGAGAGAGAGAGAGAGAGAGAGAGAGAGAGAGAGAGAGAGAGAGAGAGATCACATTCCAAATAAGATATAAAAAATGGTACCACGTAAAAAAAGTCTGCCACACTGGAGGCGGGAGGGAGAGACATTTCAAAAATTAAACTAGCAAAATATTTGCTATTTACTTATCATTGCAATTATATTCAAAGTACTTCTCCGTACTTGTACTTTGCTGAACTTTGTCCAAAATGTTACAGATTTATCCTTGGGTCATACTCAACATGACTACAAAGTTTGATCAAAATCGGTACAGTGGTTTTTTGAGTAAAATTGTTCATAAACAAATAAATAAACGGCGATAGGGGTAAATACATACCCCGATTTTGGCGAAGGCAATAAGACATAAGAAAATGGTACCTCTCGTATAAAGAAATCTGCCACGTTAGAGGCAGGAGAGAGATAAAATACCCTCCTCAAGAAAACGTACATCTCAAGAAAAAGTTCCCCTGAAGAAAAAGTCCTACTCAAGAAAACGTCCCCTCAAGAAAATTTCCTACTCACGAAAACGTCCCCCCTCAAGAAAAAGCCATCCTCACGAAAAACAACCCCCTCAAGAAAACGTCCTCCTCCAGAAAATGCCCCCTTCAAGAAAACGTCCTTCTCAATAAAACGCCCCCCTCAAGAAAAACATATCCACACGAAAACGTCCCCCTCAAGAAAACGTCCTATTCAAGAGAAAGCCATCCTCACGAAATCGCGTTCCTCAAGAAACCATCTCCCTTAATAAAACGTCCTCCTCTACCACCTGTTCCCTCTACTACTTCTTCACCATCTCCATCTCTTGTTTTTGGGCGTCACCCCCTCACGCCTTCCCGCCGTGAAGTGCACCGGCGGAAAAAAGGGCGGAGGGACAAGCGTGACACAAGAGGTGACGCGCTATCGTAACGGAGCTTCGACGAAAACTTTAATTAGCATAATGAACGCAATAGAAAAATTAACAGTTAAAGGGTCGTATTCTTCTTTAATGACAGCGATGTGTGTTTAGATGTGGTTTGCGTAATGCCCCAAATCTTCATCCCGTTACCCGTAAACGAATGAATGAATTAGCTCGAGGGGTTGACGCCCCCTTCATGAGGGTCAACAAGAGTTCTTGTTGAACGTAAGCTATAAAATGAGATTAAGATATAACGGGTTGTTATTTAATTCAAAATGAGATCAAAGATATCACGGGTAGTTTAATTCAAAATGAGATTAAGATATAACGGGTTGTTATTTAATTCAAAATGAGATCAAAGATATCACGGGTAGTTTAATTCAAAATGAGATCAAAGATATCACGGGTAGTTTAATTAAAAATGAGATCAAGATATAAAGGGTAGTTATTTCATTCAAAATTAGATCAAGATATCAAGGGTAGCTATTTAATTCAAGTGAAACCGCTGTTTCATTGATTGCAAGGATGTGGTTTCTAACTAATGCTAAGGTTACCGAAGTTGAGAACAGCACAGCTAAAATGCGAGTGATGAAAGTATTTCAGGCGTCTTAGAGTTTATATATATATATATATATATATATATATATATATATATATATATATATCATATAAAATCGCTAAGATGACATTAATATCACCCCATTAAGTGCGAATTCCCAAACTTAGGATTACTTTAAGGAAAACTTACAGTAAATATCGATGCCCCGTTTTTCATTAGTCTATCAAAATCCCTATTTTTAATATTTCAAAAAAAAATCTAAGACACTCGTGGCAAAGTATTACAAGAAAAGGAATACAATTATTGAGAAGTATTGAAAACTATATGTCCTTTATTCTTAACAAAATGGAAACAAAGCAAAAACGATATTGTGCTAAAACCGTATAATAATAATAATAATAATAATAATAATAATAATAATAATAATAATAATAATAATAATATTTTTTTCGAAATACTACCAGGTGCAAATAAAAATGCAATGAGTAAAGAAAAAATGGAAAATAAACGGCCTTAACATGAACCCAATCAATACACTAAACACATGGATAATCCTTCAGCAAAGGATACCGAAGTGTAAATATCGCCACTTAGAGAATGCAACTGACAAACAAAATTAAACCTCATGTCAAGTGATCACAAAGTCGATTATTGATTGCAAGTAGAGAGAGAGACAGAGAGAGAGAGTTTGCAATTCCTCCGACCTTGCACTGGTCCTCACATTTCTCGTACCCATTTGCACACCGTGTTTTCATACTTCCTCGTTAATCAGAGCATTTTGGAATGGAGGAATGTCAATGATGCTTCTGAGACTGATTACCGCTCCTTGTCATTAGCGGTTTTGGAATGGAAGGAATGCTATGCTTCCTTAAGCCTTAATATTAGTAATTATTGTTATTATCATTATTATTATTTTGATGATAATAATTTCCAATAATAATGCAGTCAGAAAATCATGAATAATCGTTATAATGATAAAGAAGACGATGATAATATCAATGATATTAATTCTGTATTTAGACAAATTTTGCTTCCTATTATTGCAATGGAAATAAACATTCTAAGAACTCCTCATTAATCATTTTCTTAAGAGTAGTTATGTGATCAGTGTTTTTTAATGCAAAAATTACACGGATTCTTCATTAATCAGTTTATCAATTGTAAAATTTTAAATGCTTCGGACTGCCGTTTAACTGCTTTATATGTTCAGCATTTTCTGGACTGTGCTCGATTTAATGATTTCTAATATTCAGTTCATTTTAGATGCATCTAAATTTGACTAATTGATTTCATAATCTTTGATGAAAATCTGTAAGAACTTTTTTTGTATCAAGTTTATTGGGAAGGCAATTCTGTTAATGAAAACAGCATATGCCATACACAGATTTCTCTTCTTTACAACCTTCACAGAGCCATGACTTAAAAGAAATGATAAAGGTGAATTGGAAAGCTTTCAACAGTTCCCAAAATATTTAAAACTACACAGTGCACACACTTGAAAACTCCCACATACGTACACAAATGGCATAAGACAAGCATTGGCATATACTTAGTCTCGCAAGCAAAAGACAAGACAAGAGAGAGAGTTTCAATTAGGAACGTGAGGGTACGCAAGAATTCCAGTGGCAAAAAAAAAAAAAAAAAAAAAAAAAAAAAAGTCAGGGCTCACGAGTGCGCGCAAGCTCGCCGTGGTGCAGTGGTGTATGCTACTTGTTTATGTGGGAAGAAGAGTGGGCAAACCGGATGAAGTTATATACTGTACTTCACTTTCAACCTCCCTACTTGACTCTTCATCTTTCCATTTCTTCTCTCTCCCACTGTTATTTCTCTCGTTTGTATGTATTCTTTGGACTTTGCTCAATTATATGTTATAGAGTCAACTGACATAACTTACCGATTTCCTTTCGGCTACAATTTATTTTTTAAAACAAATTTAAAAAACATTTTTTTCCTTCGTTCTTCAAAGGTAGTCTATACATAGTCAAGTGATATAATTTATGGAGTTACTTTCAACTACAATTAATATTCTAAATCAAATTTAAGAAGTATTTTACCCCTCATTCTTCTCTTATCTGTGACTCTTATTCTCGGTTTTCATCTTAAAAATCTGTATAAGAAAACTTCCCAGGATTAAAAAAAAGCCTTTGAGTTAAACGTCACAAGTAGATATTTCCTATTTCCACATTGATTCCACTAAATCCTTACATATCCAAAATAGTTTAAAAGTTCATTCTCAATCCTGTTGTGTCTTAAACACGATTACTAATACTATGTCAGAATACCTTGAATTCCATATTCCTCGTTTGCTTTTAATGTTTTTTTAATCATTCCTCTTCTTTATTTGTTTATAAGTCTAATACTTTATCATATTCTTTGAGAGAGAGAGAGAGAGAGAGAGAGAGAGAGAGAGAGAGAGAGAGAGAGAGAGAGAGAGATGGAATTATCTGAAACAGGCAACGTTTTAGGGCATAGGCCTATCCCACCAGTAAATTATGAGTTCTGGTCCATAACTTCGTAATTCCGACGGAAATCTACATAGGCCTAAAACATCTCACGCTATCGCAGCCTCTAAAATCTAACCGTTAAGACTATTGTTTATATACGGCGTTTAAACAAAACCTTTGGAAGTAAAAGAGCAAAGTCTCTCTCTCTCTCTCTCTCTCTCTTACACATTTACATACACATACACTAATGTGTCCTCAACAAATCTTTTCATGCTTAAAAGCAGCTATTTTTCCCTGTTGGAGCCTTTGGGCTTATAGCATTTTGCTTTTCTAACTGGGGTTGTAGCTTAGCTTATAATAATAATAATAATAATAATAATAATAATAATAATAATAATAATAATAATAATATGCTTCCTCATTAAACGAACCGACACTGAAGTAGGCCTATATCTTTAATGATAAACACCCCTAAAATATCTTCTACACAGAATAAAGAAACAATAAACAAAAAGGCTAAAATCAAATATAGGCCTAAATACCCTTGAATAAATAAATGAACACCAGGAAGAAAAGATAAAAAAGTAGCCTAAAACTCAGAGATGCTCCTCGGTCCAATAGAATGGGCTCACAGAGCGCGAAATAACGTTTGCAGGGAAAAGTGGTTTGGTTTCTTTGGAGACAATTAGATAGTGAGGTACTGACAATGCGCGAACATGGAAAGAATGGCTTGAATCATCCAACTAATATTCGGTAATTTCCTTTTGAACGTGAGTTTGATGCGGAAGTAATTTTGTATCAAGTAGATTTCAGCGATCATTTCACGACTGTAACAAAGGCAGTACTTCTAAAGAGTGTTTTAGACGTGTACACGAGAGAGAGAGAGAGAGAGAGAGAGAGAGAGAGAGAGAGAGAGAGAGAGAGAGAGAGAGAGAGATGAATACCAAGGTATTCTCAAAAAGTGCAGTCTCTGAAATGCATTCTACCTCGTGAAATAAGATACCTTTGAGCGGCAAAGACTCAACCAATGTTGCCCAGGCTTCTCACCGTAATCAATCCTCAAAACCTTTCAAATCATCGCCTTATAAAACGTCCGATTCTTCTAACATCATTAACGTGACATTTTCGGCTCCTTCTAAATAAGAACACATTTCCGTTAAACCCTTTTAAACTAGGAATTGGACAACGTATAAAGATTAGTTACATCGTAACATTTTGGGAAACGTGTTTCTGAAAGTGCACAAAACAACAGAAATGTGTTCTCCGGTGATACCTGGCATCGAGCAGGTAAGTAAAATCAGGTTTACCAAAGGAGTCAAGGGCCAGTTGCTCAACTTAGGATAATTCACCCTCAAGTATTAATTACAAATCATGTTTTTTAACGTAAAAGATAGCGGGAAAATAATTTTAGTTATACTACCAGCAGAATTTTCGAGCTAAAATACTAAAATTGCACATATGGGGGCACTTGGCAAGGAAACCACCAGATGTGAAAGTAGTGTCGAGTGTAGGAGGTAGCAAGGCTGTACAACCCGTCAAGGGAGCTTTGTGCTACCCACTTAATTTTTGCTTAATGCTTTTTTATTCATTCTAAAACCTTGCAAAGCAGGCATTTAAATTATCTATGAATATTACCGAATTATACTGGCCAATGCTACGCCAAGAGGCGATTGAATAGTACAAATTTCAGGTACTTTTTTATTCTTTTTTTTTCTTTTTTTGTGCCCAAGTAGGTACATATACGTCAGCAATAGCCTTGTTAAGAGGGCCCCTTCCCGGAAATGATTGGGAAGAACCGCTGAAAAATGGAATTTCAAATTCTCGAAGCCGATGTTACAGTATTTTCTCCAGTGCTAGAATCCCCAAACCGGTATTGTTTTAGACAAACCGTTATGAAAGGTTATACGCTTATACGCTTCCGCTAGGTGATAACGCAATTGCAAAGTAAATTTTCTCCTTCCGGCAAAGGCGCAATTACCCAAAGGCTACGTTGGTGCGTAGGTAAAAGCTCCCTACGTGGTTTAAAGGCCGCTCATGAATGGAGTAGGCATCTGACAGTGACATAGCCCTACCTAGCAGGACAATGCACTAGACACTGACCATATTACATAATGATCAGCGCTCAAGACCCCTCTCCACCCAAGCTAGGACGAGGGAGGGCCAGGCAATGGCTGCTGATGACTCAGCAGATAGATCTATAGGCTCCCCAAACCTCCAACCTTAGGTCAGAAGGATGGTAAGGTTGCAGACACTAATAGCGCTAACGAGACTGAGCGGGACTCGAACCTCCGACTGGCAAACACCAGGCAGAGACGTTACCAATCAGGCCACAACAACCCTAACAAGAAAGAATAACAATAAACAATAAAGAATTCCTAAACTAATGATATGCAATGGCATGTACATTAATCTTTTATTTACTTAATATCTGTTCCAAATCCCTAACAGTAATAAATACTAAACTCCGTAACTGAATATGCATGATTACGTAAAAACGATCGAACACGCACGCACAAACACACACGCCTACTATCTCTTTTATGTAAAAATATCATCCCAACCAAGGTCGCCTCTTCTATAAAGAGCTCCTGTTCATCCATCAACATTCATTAAGAAGAAACAAAAGCAACGAATTCATCTTACTAAGCACAGCCAGAGATTAATTCTAATTGCAAAGGTTGAATCAGGACAAATAAGGGATGGCCGCCCCGTTATAGAAGGGTGGATGGATGCGTAGTAGAGGAAGGTCGCGACAACGCCCTCTATCTAGCAGCCACTCCCCCGAAATACCCTCCTCCTCTTCCTCCTCCATTCCCCCTCCTCCTCTCAGTCCCTCATGAGGTCCTGTGGGGTTGCATTACGTTTTTTCCCATTGCGATTGATCTTTCTGGGTAAAGATCAAGACGACTGTCAAGGTACCGGTCTTTAAATACCGATTCTGTGATTGATGGAATCCAATAAAACCCGTCTTTTTTTAATCCGGAAAAACGCGTCTTTTTGGAATCAGATAAAATGCAACTATTTGGAATCCCATAAAACGCGTCTTTTTGGAATCCGATAAAACATGACTATTTGGAATCTGATAAAACACGTCTATCTGGAATCAAATGAAACGCATCTATTTAGAATCCGATAAAATGCGTCTATTTGGAATCTGATAAAACACGTATATTTGGAATCCGATAAAACGCGTCTTTCTGCAATCCAGTAAAACGCTTCTATTTAGAATCCAATAAAATGTGTCTATTTGGAATCCAATAAAACACATCCATTTGGAATCCGATACACTGTGTATATGGAATCCAATAAAACGTGTCTATAGGGAGTCCAATAAAACTCATCTATTTGGAATCCAATAAAACGCATCTATTTGGATTCCGATAAAACGTGTCTATTTGCAATCCGATAACATCCATCTATTTAGAATCAGATACAAAGTGTCTATCTGGATTCCAATAAAAGTCGTCTATTTGGTTCCGATAAAACGTGTCTATTTGGAATCCGATAAAACGCGTTTATTTGGAATCCAATAAAACATGTCTTATGGAATCCAATACAAATATGTCTATTTGAAATCCAATAAAACACATTTATTTGGAATCCGATAAAACGCATCTATTTGGAATCCGATAAACCGCTTCTATTTGGAATCCGATAAACCACTTCTATTTGGAATCCGAAAAAACGCTTCTATTTTGGAATCCGATAAACCGCTTAAATTTAGAATCCTAAAACGCTTCTATTTGCTTCAGAAACTGCTAACTTTAAAAAGCTTTTTCCCGTTTCGAAGATTTCACCGTGCAATGTGGAACGACGAAGGTCAATGTTTTTCCACCCGCGAGTTAATGAAAAGTTCTTTCGAAAGGGAACCACTCTGTTTTCCTTTTTCATTTCCAAGAGCATGAAGCCAATGGAACAAACTAGCAACGAACCATGTGATTCTATTCGAACGTTTAGTTCTACTTTTGAAAATTATTAACTCTTGATCCCTTCCAATGTCCTACTTTATGAAATATCTATTTTGATGTTGTTACTTTTCTTAAAATGTGTTATTTTAACTATTCCTTACTTTTCTTGTAGTTTTTTTTATTTCCGTTCTTGAGATATTTCATTTTAATTGTTTATTACTTCTATTGTAGTTTATTTATTTCCTTATTTCGTTTCCTCACTGAGCTATTTTTCCCTGTTGGAGCACTTGAGCTTATAGCATCTTGCCTTTATAATAATAATAATAATAATAATAATAATAATAATAATAATAATAATAATAATAATAATAACAATGATAGGGGTGTAGCCTAGCTAATAATAATAATAATAATAATAATAATAATAATAATAATAAACAGACAACCAGCAATGCTACAGAACGTGATAACTTTCGCTGGTAAGCCAGACGGATGATACAAAAATCGACTACACTGTCATTTCAAGGTTGACCTTCAAGTGTCAGCTTTGTCTATTGCATAACATCCATATAGCATATCAGCGAATAAAACCACAATTCTATGTCAAGTAGTGCAGGTTTTGTTAGTGTTATATTGAAGAGAAAAGCAATTGTTTATATTCAATGATATCGTAGGTACTCAAAGGTTCACAAAAAAAAAAAAATATATATATATATATATATATATATATATATATATATATATATATATATATATATATATATGTATATATATATATAAAAGCAAATACATATGAGAAATCTGAAGGTTATTATGAATAGAAAACTCAAAATATCAATCATAGGAATTCTAGTACATTTTGCGAACTAGGATTGGAGTCGAACCTCAAAAATATTTTACGCATAAAAGGTTTATAAAAACAAAAACCCTCGGAAAATACACATACCAGATCTAAAGATAACTATGAATAGAAATTCTAGTACAAATTGCGAACTACGATTAGGATCGAACATCAAAATATTTTACATAAACGGTTCATAAAAAACAAAAACCCTCAGTAAATGCATAAATACACATACGAAATCTACAGATAACTATGAGTAGAAATTCTAGTACAGTTTGGGAACTATAATTAGGGTAAACGGTTCATAAAAAAACAAAAACCCTCAGTAAATACACATAAGATATCTAAAGATAACTATGAGTAGAAATTCTAGTACAGTTTGGTAACTAGAATTAGGGTGGAATATTAAAATATTTTCCACATCAAATATTTTGTGGTCTAGGACCAGAAGAAACCTCCCCATCGCTCAACTTTCACGGACGCATCAATTTTTCCAGCGTTTTAAAAGAGCTCAGGCACTGCTTTCTACGCACTTAGTGGGTGCAAGCAAACAATTACCATAATGTGTCTTCTTCCAACACTCACGTCGCTAAATACTTGAGACGATCTCCATCGCTTAGCAAGATAACAGCTTACTTCGAATTTTCATGAGGTATCATATGATATTAATATCAATTCTGTTTTATTTATTTTTCGTTGGATGGAGAGATTCAAGAGTTCCAATCTAAAGATGCTTGAAGAGGAGCATGTCATTAATAAAGAAATCTGATCAATTAAAGCAACGGGGAGACATACGTGTATACGCAGTATATATGAATAGGGTATTGTTGTTTTAACGTATATATACATGCATTACTTGGGTAGCTTGAAATCTATTATATTTATACTTCATCAGTATTGACTAATACAAAATTATTCCTAATTTTAATTACTGGTACAATTCACCGATAATTTACATCGCAAATCAGTGCAGAACATATAAACACCATAAAACTGCGGACTTTTTCAATTACCACCGAAAATAAAACGCTTTGGAAAGTTATCCTAAAACTCTAAATTATGCAGAACAGATTTTGAAACCCACCGGCTGCATTCTTCGCCACAAGATGTCAAAGATCCAACACCAGAGATTTCGCCAAAGACATTCTTACTTTCAGGATCTATGTTCGTCTTGACTTTAGGAATTTGGCTTTCAGGGAATGCGACAAATCTCTCTCTCTCTCTCTCTCTCTCTCTCTCTCTCTCTCTCTCTCTCTCTCTCTCTCGTGTGTAGGTGAACTCTAACACTTATGGTAATCTGGGAAAGTTTTCTGAAGGTTTTACTTCTTTTGGGCTTACCTGGAGCCATTAGCATAACGATGGCATTAACTGGTAATGCCTGAAAAAGGGCCTACAGTTAAATCATCTCTCTCTCTCTCTCTCTCTCTCTCTCTCTCTCTCTCTCTCTCTCTCTCTCTCTCTCTCTCTCTCTCTCTCTACTACTGAAAACATGAGTTAATGTATTTGACACCCCTTCACTTTCCTTCAGCATGGATGACCATTGGCGCTGTAACGCCCTTTTAATGTAAATGTAAACAACTAATACTTTCTCTTTCCGCCAGTTCAAAGTAAACATTAATGATAATCAATAGTCTCTTGCTCCCTCTCTACCTTTCTTCCATATTCCTCAGACCATAAAAACAATCGCCTTGTAATCTTTTTCTATTTGCTCTATTTCCGGTGAGTTCGCTGCGTCCCTCTCGTCTTAGTTTACCTTGATATTAACCAAACCTGTTTTTATGCGTCGCCCGACGCAAAACGACGCCGGGTCTACTGACGAATTGGCTTTTATTCACCGTAGGTGTTTAACCTTTAAATTTTTTATAAATAAAATTAAATATAAAATATACGCTATTGGAATTCCGGCTTCAATAGGTTGCCGGTGTGGTAACGTCATTGGCAGGTGAACGCCAGATTGGGGTTCGAGTCCCGCTCAAACTCGTTAGTTTCTTTGATCGCTGCAACCTCACCATCCTTGTGAGCTAAGGATGGGGTGTTTGGGGGAGACTATATGTCTATCTACTAAGTCATCAGTAGCCAATGCCTGACCCTCTTGGCCCTAGCTTGGGTGGAGAGGGGGCTTGGGTGCTGATCATATGTATATATGGTCAGTCTCTAGGGCATTGTCCTGCTCGATAGGGCAATGTCACTGCCCCTTGCCCCTGCTATTCATTAGCAGCCTTCATTCAAACCTTTAAATCTTAAAAGCTCACAAAACTGTAAGTGGGTCTGTTCTCCTCATTTATTTCCCTTCTTACATATCTTCCAGTATATTGTGACAAAAAAGACAAACACATCAGTGACTCTTAACTCTTTTCCTCTTGGTTCATTTCCGTTCTGGTAATTCCAGGTGGAAGAACGAAGGAAGCGGATACGATTAGCAATTAGAATGCATATGTCAAGCACATGCACAAGTATATGCATGAACTGCTTGCATGATGAAGCAAGTGTGCGTAGTGTGAATATTCATTAGACAGACTCTCTCTCTCTCTCTCTCTCTCTCTCTCTCTCTCTCTCTCTCTAAATCCTATAACCGGTTTTCCGTAGAGAGCTTACGCAACGTTCTGGGATTGTTATAAACAGGTTAAATAACTGTGCTATTTGTAGTTTTACGTTTGTTTATTAATAATGGCATGGTCCCTTATCAATTTCATCAGAGAGAGAGAGAGAGAGAGAGAGAGAGAGAGAGAGAGAGAGAGAGAGAGAGAGAGAGAGAGAGAGAAATAATAGCTGGAAAAGGTGCAAATCTGTCCTCAATTTCCAGAGTCGCACCCGAAAAATAGAAATATAAAAAATGAAGAAGCAAACTGATTGGGGAAAAATATGAGAGGAAAACGAGAGAAAAGTGAAAAATACTCTAAAATCCTAAAAAATAGAAAATTAAAAAGAGAAGAAGCAATCTGAAGAACGGAAAAAGAAAGGGGTGAAAAATAACGAAATTCTGAAACGCAAACACGCAAAACGTCCTATAAGGAAATTTCCTCATTACGAGTGAAAGGAAAGAGTTGGGGGAGGGGAGGGAGGGAAAGGTAGGGGAGAGGGATTAAGGTTGAGGGTGTGAGTTGAGGTAAATTCACTGTAACGTAAAAATGATGGAAAGAGGTTTCCCCACCAGGAAACTTACAACCTTTAGATTGCCAATTAAGGTTGTAAAAGGTCAACCTCTTGACTGAGGAAAACATGTAGGTTTAGTTTTAGAAATTTGGGGGAAATTAAAATACCTGAGTAATTAGGTGAGGCAAATAGGTGAGCAGAAATACCTATCTTGATGAAAAATTACTCCTTGAATATAGGAAAAGGGGAAAAATTACCAAATACAACTTATCTACTGATAAAATGCTTAGTTCTAAGGTGAAAAAAATGTTTTCAGTTGATTGATTTATTGATTTAGAATTCTCTGGCATCCTTCTTATGATTCTAAAAATAAAAAAAAAAATGAAGACCATTTAAGTACACCTTCACCTAGAACCACCAAGCCCACCATATGGAAGGACAGATAGAACGGTCAGAACCACCATAAATGGAACAGGACAAGATGGACACCACCTTGAAGGATGGAACAGGACAAGATGGACAACACTTTGTAAAGGCCCTAAATAAACCTTTCTTTCGTTTCATAACAAATAAAAATAACTAAAGAACGCTATTTTGTTTTCAGAAAGAAGAAATAATAATAACATCCCCATAATCCCGTTCACGTTACGGACACAACACGAACGGACGAACTGACAGACTTCATCACTTCCTTCCTACACGTCTATGGACAAAAATATCTTCGTCTCCGCCCTTACCTTCACATTAGCCCCCACATACAACACTGCGATCTAGATAAATCCTACGGGAATCCTTTTCAGAAATTTACATTCGTATATTATTTTAGACCTAAAATGAATTGCATCATGTGATGTGGAAAAATAAAATCTGCCGTCGAATAATTGGAAAATTATATCTTATGACAACAGTCTTCTACCTGAAGTGAATTTCATAAATGTGATGTGAAAAATTCTGTCGTCGAATAATTGGAAAATTATATCTCATGATGACCGTCTTCTATATATCCAAATACGGCGGAGTTTCGGGGTTTCAACGAGTCAAGTGGTCATATTAAAACGAATTCATAAGACGATGTTTGATAACCAGGTGATAGAACATATGATCTTATTTCAATATATAATCATGGTTACTGTTCTATTAATGTTCATACAAGCAATATAATGCTTCTATTACATTATACGAATCTGTCCTTCTTTGTAATGAATCAATTGCTAATATCAATTAATGTTAATCAGCCAAATGCAAGAGTTGCAAACTTCCTCTCTCTACAAGGAAATTACCCAAGGATAACCTTGACTCACACCAACGGTAATTGATACTTACAACTCGACCTCAGACATATAAACCAGAGGAGGAGCTTATTAACTAGATTAATTTCCTTCATAAACATCTATCATTGTAATTATGGGATCAGGTGACACGGTCCGACGTCAAAGAGATGAGAAGAAAGAAATAAATGAGGGCAAATGTTTGTTGTCACTACGGAACTCTGTCGTAACAAAGGGCAGACGAATTAGCAAATATATGTCAACATTTTCCATCTAGGTTTCTTTGGAAATGTTACTTTGTTGCTTACAGACCTTTGACACTTACATACGAATCTCATTGAAAAACAAATTTATTATCAATAAGTAAAAAAAAAGAAAAAATGAAAATAACATGAAATTTAGAATTCAAAAGAAGCAAGGGAAGGAAGAGAAGACAATGGATTGGCAAACTAAGCAAATTTTCATAAGTTTGATAACCGTATAACCTAAATAAAAAAGCGAGTCTGAAAATTACTACTAACACCGCAAAAACATCTACAAATTACAGAGGAAAAAATGAGTACATTAAGTAATAGCAACATAGTAACAATAGCTGATGCCAAGGTATCTTTGCAAGCACTCTCATTTAAACAATGGGCATAATCCAAATACACCAATAGCACATTAAAAGACGTCATTGCATCTCTTGCGTAAGTAGGCCATGGGTTCGTGGAGTGGGAATGACATACTGAGAGAGAGAGAGAGAGAGAGAGAGAGAGAGAGAGAGAGAGAGCATTCGATTTACGCGAAAGAGAGAATTTGAGTTCGGTTTATGCGATTATATTGACGCGAGTTAGTATACAGTACACGTATATGTATGTGTGTATATATATGTATATATGTACTGTATATACATACACATATATATATATACACACATATACATATATGTGTGTATGTGTGTGTCTAAAAACTCCCAAATATAGATAAAACAAGACAAACATCAGGACAAACCATCTGAGACCACAAATTAACATATCTTTTAAAAAACAGGGCACGGATCCGTTTATCTTATATCGCCTTAACACAATGGATTTAATCAGCTGAATTGCTAAAACAGATCTAAACTATCTAAAAAAAGGAGTGTTAGGACATAAAAGGATGTAGGGATATGACCACCTGGGTATCAACAGAAAAAAAAATTATATAGCTTTATTTTTACCAATAAGATCTCGTATACCGTACATTCAAAGTGACCGTTTAGCATTTTTTTTTTGGGGGGGGGGGTTCTAAAGGTACTAGTCAACCACAAATTCCCTTAAAAAGGAAATATATGGTGTTGGTGAATTGCACTATGGTGTAGGGGCATCACACAATGGTGTTGGAGAATCACCTATGGTGTAGGTGAATCACACAATGGTGTTGGAAAATCACACTGTGTATGGTGTTGGTGAATCACACTATGGTGCAGGTGAATCACACTATGGGGTGTTGGAGTATCACATTTAGCCTCTAGTTATTTTAACTTTTAAACTGGATGGCGCATAAAATGACTATGAAACCTACTAGCAATTAAGAAACATAACAAAAAAACGCACCCTCATATCTAAGAAAATCAAACATAAATGATAACTCGTTAACTCTTAACTTCATGCAATTCTTACAAAGAAGAATTCGAACCTATAATTTGAGAACCAAAACGTCAATCTCGAACATCACATTTCCTTAAGAGACATTCCAAGAAAACCTTAAATAAAACCTCAAAATGAAACCTCAAACTCGTAAGACGGGACAAAACCCCCATTTTTAATGCGTTTCAGAACCCCCCCCGACCTCATCCCCTGCTGGGATCATAAACCACTAAGTTGTGTAAATAGGCTGTAAATCTCGTTGACCTTTCGTTGCTCGTTTGGTGTCACATTTTGGAGGATCAGATAAGAGGAGCACAAAAGGTACATTTGACTACGGGTCGACATGAGCTGCAAGATGCAATAAAGATAGTTGGGGGGATTTTCTCGTTATTTAAAATATTGGAGATTGATGGAAACGTAGCACTGGTCTCATGAATGTTATTTATAGTAGATACAGAAGTTATAAGAACCAACCTTTTAAAAAATTGATTGAACTATGTGGTAAGCTTAAAGGTAAAAAAAATCCCTATCTATCAGAACAGTCATTACGAAAGTATCGAGATTTATCAGTTAATATATATTTAGATTCTTGGAGATTGACACATGTATCATCGGCCTCAGAAATTATATATACAAGATAGGAGATTTTAAATCACCTTTTCGCTATTTAGAATCTCGGTGATTAACGGACATGTAGCTCTGGTCTCAGAAATGTTATTTAAAGTAGGCATAGAATTAATAAGTCCCAACCTTTCAAAACAATATTAAAATATAGGGTAAGTTTAAATGTAAAAAGTCCCAACTTTATAGATCAGTGATTAGGAGAGTACAGAGAATTAACAATCAATATATAATTCATTTCTTAACATCACCCTTTAATGAAAATGACTTCTAAATAAATATTAAAAATATTCCGAAATTTTATAATATAAAGATTACAATTACTACGTAAGATCACACAATATTTTTGAAAATCAATGTAAAAATATTACAACACCTAAAATTCGACGACAAATTCCACTAAGTAAATATTGCAAAACCTAAAAGCATTATCATCCAAGCAGTCACGAACCGATCCTACTTCATGTCCTCATTCCAGACATGTCCTTCCAGAAAGGACCTTTTCAACGACCAAACAAGAATTCCTAAGTGGAAAGTGTTGTTGCGAGAGATTTCTTAACGGAGACAAATAACTTACATTTGTGTTTAATATCACAGACTGGTTTTTGTGGTCATTGTAAAAGTTAGGGGATTTTCCATCAAGTGATAATTTGGTGATTTTTGTGTTTAACTTACTCTAAGTGCATGTAAGAATTAATGTTTTCATATATATATATATATATATATATATACATATATATATATACATAAATATATATATATATATATATGTATATATATATATATATATTTATATACATATATATAGATAGATAGATAGATATATAGGTATATATAATATATATATATATATATATATATAGATAGATAGATAGATAGGTAGATAGATATAGATATATATACATATATATAGATATATATATATATATATATATATAGATATAGATAGTAGATAGATAGATATAGATATAGATATATAGATATATAGATATATATAATATATTATATATATATGTATATATAGATATATATAATATATATATATATATATATATATATATATATATATATATTTACCTGTGCATATTCTTGTGCTTGGACTGTAAAATTTTACAAGCAATAAAAAATACTTACCATCGCATAAAAACTATTTCATATTAAACAAATCCCACCACCAACAAAGAAAAATATTCTAATAACAAAATAATATTACCATGTATTATGTTTTGACTTATTGACTTCTGAACTATAATTTAAATTATTAAAAAAAATTATAATTATGATTTCTTTCAATTAAGCCACGTAATAGCATAAATACATTAAAGCGATTTAGCTTGTGTTAATAAATGTGGCATTTTTACGTTAATTGTATATGAAAGTATCACTTTAAATCAACTACAATTCTTCTTAGATATGACTTTCATATGTTAATTTTAAGGTTGCTAATTGATTATATAGCATTAAATTAAATAATTTCCATGTCCAAAAAATTAAAGGACTTTAACATATAATTCCCAAGTAAGAAAATATTCTACATAATATACTACTTATACTTATAAAAATTTCATTATTATCACCAAAAAATTATATATAAAAAACAATTCCTTAAAGTAATACCACCACCAAATCTGAAAAAAAGTACAAATTAAAAGCATCAATGAAAATGCCAATAAACCAATCGATTAAAGTCTAGCAAGGTCATCTGCCAATAACGGCAGAAGAAGAACAAGGGCGTCCAGGTTTTAAGAGCAAAGGATTCAGTGTGGGCGTGAGGGCAAGGCTAGTGACGGGCGCCCCTGACAGGGAATAGTGGGCGTCGAGCGTGGGCAGTCGGCGCCCTTGGTATTTCCACTCTAGACGGGAGCGCGTGACGTCAGTTTTTTTTTCTTCGAAACGCCATGGCTAATACTCAAGAGACTTCTCAGGAATGTTTAAACGTCTCTATGTCTTCGGAAGTATTTCATCCTTTGAATATTTTTCTTCTTCGGTGTAGATGTCATCATGTTTCTTTCCTTTTTTTTTCTACTTATTTAGTTATCTTTTCTTCTCTTGTTCTAAAACTTTGATATCTTGAATTCAGTTTTAATGGTTAATTCTATTTTACAGACCATTTTATCGTCATACCTTCCTTCTATCAATTGCTTAATTATATCTTTTTTTTTTTAGTCAACGTTTGAATCCATATATCAAATGCTAAATGCAAGACATACACACACATGCACACGCACATATATATATATATATATATATGTATCTATCTATCTATATATATATATATATATATATATATTTACTTGGAGTTCTAAAAAATCATGTAGGAGCAAAATTCTTGAAAGGTGAATTTCACACCAACCCCCAAACCACATCCAGCGATAACTGTTGACCGCAGTGCCTTCGCCATAATGAGTTCTCAACACAGTTTCCTTTTCTAAGGTACGAAACAAAGGAGAACAAATTGGAAAATAATAAAAATAAAAATAAGAAAAACATTGAGATTACTTGTGCTTCCTTCCCCTTTATTTACTATTTAGCTCAACATCAATAACAATAAAAGTAGAAGTTTCTAGTCCACTGCAGGACAAAAGCCTCAGACATGTCTTTATTCACGTCTAGGGTTTGGCCAAAGACCTACATAATATTCTTCCGTAAGTCTTGGGTTTGGCTAGTTTTCATCACCACGCTGGCCAGTGCCGATTGGTGATGGTGGGAGACTTTTGCCTGATCGCTCACAGCGAACGAAAAAAGGAAATAGTTGAAGTAATTGCATAATTATGCATTTGTGGCAACTAGTTTGGGTTACGGTTTGCAATGCCGAAACCTGTTCTGTGTAACATGATGACATGGAACTTATTTTCATGTAATGAATGGAAATTTTGGGGATAATTTAACCCGCATAATCCGTTTAATTCATGTTTTGAAATTATTGTAAGGCGGTTCTTAATATTCTGTACATAACTATTCTTTCTATTATTCTATTTTTAGCTCAATTCGAAGACTTAGTAATGAGTAAAAAGTGCATATAAATGTCATCAATAACTCCAGAGGAGAAAATAACGAATATGTTCTTTTTAAAGAAAGAACATGATTGATCATGAACCCTTATAGAATATATAAATGGAGTGAAAAATTTACATTCTTACTTTTCGTTGAAAATGACTCACGCACGAAACCTACGTCGTTATTACGTCAATAAGCGTGAATCTACCGTGGCAATTAAACTTATATTGCTGCGTAATGCAAAGAGAATGTGCAAACACGCAAACAATTACGGAACAGGAAAAAATTATTTCTATATCAGGGAATTACTGACACGCTAATCCCAATAAAAAAAGCCTCTCACTTAATAATCACAGCATTAAAAATTACGATGATTTGGATGTTTTTTTTTTTTTTTATATTCTTGATATGCAAAGGCCGATGGAAAGGGCAACCTAACCCTAGTCTGAAGGAAACTAGGAAATAAATGAGGAAATTGTGTGGTTTAATATCGAGAGACGACGTCTAAAATTGGGAAGATTATATAGTGGTATAACGTTAACTTATTTTTTTGAATATCTCTAATACGGAAAATCTTTAATTTCCACAACTTGAATAATGAGAGAGAGAGAGAGAGAGAGAGAGAGAGAGAGAGAGAGAGAGAGAAAGTTGAAAACAGCGGAAATGCCATGCGACAACGCAATGCAAGACAGGCAACCCAGACATAAAACGACATCCTAAAAAAAAAATGTTTGGACCAATCACGAGGTGTGATACATGCCACGTTCGGAGGCTACAACCAATCACGAGGGTGTGTTACATATCCCGTTTAAGAGGGCCCAGAGATGCAACATCAGAAAGAAGACCAACCACCAGAGGCGTTAAGCTGGTCGACCTCGTTTACATGGAAGTTGTCTTGACCAATCAAAATAGGCGTTACATATTTTTGACTAATCAAAAATGGCGTTACTTATTCTTGACTAATCAAAATAGGAGTTACATATTTTCAACCAATCAAAATTGGCGTTGAATATTCTTGATCAATCAACATAGAAGTTACATATTTTTTACCAATCAAAATAAGCGTTACATATTCTCAACTAATCAAAATAGACGTTACATATTCTCGACCAATCAAAATTGCCGTTAAGTATCAAGATGCTAAAGGGGTAATCATTTTCTCTATTGTTTATTTTTTCTTTTGGCCGATTTGTAAATTAATTTATAACCCAATACAATAATTGCTTTGTTACTTGAGGACAAATCTTAAGAAGCGATAATTCTTTTTTAGTAATGATTAAGGATTTTTATTTACTGATCCTGTCTCCCCTTTCTAGGAATGTGGTTAATTATGATTATTAATCCCATATTTTTTTCGTGCATGTGATTATTCATTTTTAATCACTCGTAAACACACTTATTTATTGTTCTTATTACGCCCTTTTCAACCAGATTTATATTTGACAATTAATTAGAATCTTCTTGGGAATGGGAATGGAAATGGGGAATGGGAATGGGAGGGGGAATGGGAATAGGAATAGGAACGGGAGGGGGAATGGGAATGGGAGGGGGAATGGGAATAGGAATAGGAATGGGAGGGGGAATGGGAATGGGAGGGGGAATGGGAATAGGAATAGGAACGGGAGGGGGAATGGGAATGGGAGGGGGAATGGGAATGGGAGGGGGAATGGGAATAGGAATAGGAATGGGAGGGGGAATGGGAATAGGAATAGGAATGGGAGGGGGAATGGGAATAGGAATAGGAATGGGAATAGGAATAGGAATGGGAGGGGGAATGGGAATGGGTAGGGGGAATGGGAATAGGAATAGGAATGGGAGGGGGAATGGGAATAGGAATAGGAATGGGAGGGGGGAATGAGGACAGTTGCATAAACACCAACACTGGACAAAAAGCGAAATTCAAACCCTCCCCCTCCCCACACAAGCAGGTCCTCCCACACCCAAAGGCCCGAGTGCCTTATATGCAACATGGGCGAAGTGGGTCAGACAACTTTCCATACCCTGAGAGGTGGTGCCCGGCGCTTGGCACTCGCTGGCAGCGTGCCCCTCCCTCTCTCCCTCTTTCTCTCCTTCTCTCTTTCTCTACCTCCCACAGGGATCTTTACTCCATCTCTAACTCCGTCATCTCTTTTCTGCCCACGATTATGACCATTATGGATGACACGTCAGTTTTCTTGAAAAACTAATCAATCATGCTTCTACCCCTACGCATATAGCCATCTCTCTCTCTCTCTCTCTCTCTCTCTCTCTCTCTCTCTCTCTCTCGCCTCCGGTGACGATGACCATTATTGATGACCTATTAATTTTGACGAAGGACTAATCAATCCATCAATCTCTCTCTCTCTCTCTCTCTCTCTCTCTCTCTCTCTCTCTCTCTCTCCACAAGTCGTTTTAAGATTACTGATTATTTACGAAAAATAATAATCTAAAGAGTAAAAACAAATTATACACATCTTTGACCTTAAACCGAGGCCTAAATTTATTGATTTTCCTCTCGTTTTCCTGTTCATAATAACACTAATTAGATCTTGAAGGCTAAGCTCTCGGCTTCATTAATTTCTCCAATTAACTTGAATTTCCTTCATAGCATTCCTGCATATTATTACTATGATTATTATCATTATTATTATTATTATTATTATTATTATTATTATTATTGTTGTTACTATTATTATTATTAGCTAAACTACGTCTATCATCATCATCATATTATCATTATTATTATTATTAATGATAATAATAACGATATTAATAACAACAATAATAATAATAATAATATAATAATAATAATAATAATAATAATAATAATAATAACAATAATAATAAAAGAATAAGAAGATAAACAAGAACACAGCGTTCCTTCACCTCAACCTAATTACCATCTAACCTAATAATAAGGATGCAACGATGAATCCTGTCCATCGTCATCCTTTATTCATCTAACAACGTCCTACTTGGAATGTCTCCTGCAACTAAGATCCTAAGCACATCTGTACATAATATAGTTTCCTTGTTTGACCCGGTCAGAGTGACCTCCTTTGCCTGTTCCTTGAGTTCTCCTTTGCCCTGGAATTTTCTCTTAAATTTATAGGTTCGCCGGATGAAATGAAGCGTTGGATATGCTTCATTGTTTCAAATGTTAAAAACTGCATTTTTAATATACTTGAATATTTAATGTGCTAAAAATTAAGAATTGAATAATATACTTTAAAAATCAGCATTTTTATCCAATTGTTCTCATTATATCTATCATACCTGAACATTAATTTGTGAGGGTAATATGTAAATAATTATTTGATTTTTTTTAAATCTAAAGGTAATGGTCCTCCAGATAAAATTAAGAGTTGAATAATACAATCTAAAAACGGCATTTTTATCTATATAATTATTCTAATTAAACATTAATTTACTGGGATAACATGTAAATAATAATTCATATTTTACTAAAGGTAATTTATTATTCCCCCTATTGCGTCAAGAATAAAGATTATATAGACTAATTACTTGACGAGATAACCATCTCAGATAGTTCAAATTTCCAATCATTAACTGAATGTTACATTTGTTATCCCTTTTATAACAAACATAATCCTCTTTCCTTATAAATTATTTCCCCCTTTCATTTTTATTCTCTAAAGGTTAATTACTATCGTATTTACATAACTTCATAGTATATTAGCTAATTAGATATTACATTCGAAAATGACAATACTCATATTTTCAAGAAAAATCATTAATACAGCCAATACATAGCTATGCAACTCTAGGAATTTTAACAGTAAATGTTGTAAGATTTCCTTACAAGTCGCCTATAGTATTACATTTGAATGAAATAAACACATGCATATGAATTTCTTCTTTTAAAAAAATATACTTTTGATTTTTTCTCTTTCCGAAACGAACATTTTTTCCCTCGTTTTTTGCTAGGCAAACATATAATCTAAAGCAACCCAGAAAACAGTTAAATGGCAGCACCAAGGTCTCCTCATTCTCATTTTCACTCTTCTCCTTCTGTCAAAAGATTTCTCATTCTGATACTTCAATCAACCTCATT
>NC_090729.1:179145315-179150315 GCF_036898095.1 Palaemon carinicauda | reverse complement strand
GTGAATGTCAAACCAATTAAGAATCGGTCCAAAAAGGTGTCTGGGATACGGTAGGTGGAATCATCCGAGAGAGAGAGAGAGAGAGAGAGAGAGAGAGAGAGAGAGAGACAGAGAGGAACGTCCGGGTTGCTTGGAAAGTAATCGAAAGAAAGGTGTTCATGGAAAATGGATAATAAGCAGAGACGGTATAAACTTTCGTAAAGAGAAATGTTGAGAAAATATATATGTATTTCACATAAATGAAAATAAAATTAGTTGAATAAAGTTGCGTCTAAATACATAACTTCGGTTTTGAAAAGAAACAAAAAAAAAAACATGAATTGCAAATAAATGAAAATAATTTTTTCTTTTGAGAAACAGAGAGACCAAGACGATGCAACAGGCTATAAATGGTTGGCTACCTACACCGAAGTGAGAGAGAGAGAGAGAGAGAGAGAGAGAGAGAGAGAGAGAGATAGGAGGCTACATAGACACATTGCATCGTAGCCTGTGATATAAAGGCTTTTTAATATAAGTGATTCAGATATTTCCATTTATTTTAGATTAATATAAAATCAGGCATGTGAAGTAGGTCCAGTTTCCTGAAAATTTGCCGGGATAAAACTTTGTCTTCAACTTAAGAATTAAAAAAAAAAAAAAAACATATAATTAAAAGCGCGAAAAGAGATGTCACTCACATCATAAAAAACTTATCAGGCCTTTTTTAATTATATTTTTTATAAATTTTTATTGGGTGTGCTTCTTAAAAGAAAAAACAAGAAAGATTTATCACTTTTCTAATTATCATTATCTATTGAAGTGAGCTTACAATGATATTTTATTGTATTAGTATCAAAAGAATATTAAAAAACATTGCCCCTAATTAAATTCCTCCTGTAAATTAGCTGAGAAAATATTATAAGCGAAAAAATTTATGGAGACATTAGAGGCGCTTTAGCTTTTCTAATAAATTGCAAACTGAACGGAAAACACAGTTGACTAAGGAAAGTATATATTTGAAAATCTTGAACCCAAAAATCAAATGCACGAATAAACAAACAACAAACCTATATACATCTAGAGTATATAGATACACCCACAAAGATACATGCGAAAGCGCGCAAACATACACTATATATATATATATATATATATATATCTACATATATCTATATATATATATATATAGATTCATATAAATATATATACTGTATATATATATATACCTTTGTGTATATATATATATATACACACACATATATATATATATATATATATATATATATATATATATATATATATATAAAATACTGTATGTTAATAAAATTGTACGATCATAGAATAGAAATACTTCCATTGCATGTCATTAGAACGTAATTTGCAAGCTATGCAAATGTTTTCTCAAGAAGAAAAAACTAAACCCAGAATAGTGCAAAGGAAAAAAGTGTAATTAAAACATGCCTTGCTATGCGACGAATAAATTATTGAATCACCAATAAAAAAATAAAAAATAAATCGTATTCACTCAGCATAGAGTGAAAGTTGTGTGACCCATAAGAATTTGCACTCAAGGTAAGGAGAATGAAAAGGCTTAGCTTGCTTGATAAGCCTTTTTTTTTTAACTCACTCGAAAGGCTAATTGAAATTGCTTAATAAGCCTTTTTTTAACTCACTCGAAAGGCTAATTGATATAGACTTGAAGTACTTTAATGAAATACTATGCAGGATTTAATAGATTTGATGTACTTAGGAGATACTAAATAAAATTAATTTAATGTACAGTTGGGTACATGGAATCCTGGTACACCCCACTCGGAGAAAGTGCATCCAGCCACACCTCTACTGCGCGGAGAGTTCATATGCCAGCCTACCACCTCTACCAGCTCTTTATGGTTACACGACGCGAAGTAAGGGTATGTCGGGGTGCACTCCTCCGGAGCAAGTTGTACCAGGGACTCCTGTCCAATTGTACATTGTTGAAAGAAGAGATAAAAAGATTCCTTAGCTATAAACATTATCTAATCAATAATAGCATTGATTATTTACTTAGACGTCATGAAATTATTTACTTCATAATAAAATAGAAAGATTCCTTAGCTCTACACATTATCTAATCATTAATAGCATTGCTTATTTACTTACATATCATAAAATTATTTACTTAATAATAATTTTAATAATCCTTATCTCTCTAGTAACCAATAGTAATTAAAAAAAAATCATTTTGAAAAGTAAATACGCAAGATAATTACAAACACTTCTATTAATCTTGGATCACAGCATAGAGCTTAGGGTCCACAACCACAAGAGTGACAATAAACGTATAAAAATCAGACAATTTCCTTTTTATTACGTTGTATATTTATCACACTAATAAAAAATCAGTTGTCCTAAAGCAATATAACAATGAAAAAAAAACGCTCGAACTTATATAAAAAAAACTTTATTTTCCGTAGGTAGTCTTATGGACACTTGTTTCTATATACTGTGTATATATATATATATATATATATATATATATATATATATATATATATATTTATATATATATATGCATATATATATATATATATTTATATATATATATATGCATATATATATATATATATACATATATATATACATATATATAAATACATATATACATATATTTATATATATATACATACATATATATATATATATATATATATATATATATATATATATATACATATAGCCTATATGAAGACTACAAATTTATACAAAATAAAAAAATGAATAACGGGTTAAAAAATATGAGAAGTTCATCATCTATAACACTTCGCCAAAGACAGATGGTATTTCCAAAAGATTTCATCATCAAATAAATAAAATCAATTAAATCTTAAGAGATATATAACTATAAAATCCTCTTGATTATTCGCACGAAAACTATAAAATAACAGATAAATAAAGATACACTAATTGATTGATTTTGTATAAAACGGCATCATAATAGTAAGGGTCAAGGAAGCTGAAATTGCAACATTGAAGGGCAAACGCTGCCTCAAGGGGATACATCCTCTCTGTAAGGCAATCCAAGGTCTATAAAATAAAGATCCTATAGACCTTGGGGCAATCCATAAAGCAAGAACCACACAGATTTAGGCCTTAAGGGTAGAACAGAGGATGGATAAATGGAGATGGAGGTTTAAAGGTCACTCATGAGCGGCAGCAGCAAAGCACAATGACAATGTCATAGCATAATAATGCCCTAGAGACTGACCATATATCCATATCAATAGCCCCCAAGCCCTTCACCAAGCTGGGACTAGGAGGACCAGGCAATGGCTACTGATGATTCAGCAGGTAGACCCATAGGCTCACCCAAATTCCATATTCCTAGGTCACAAGGATGGTGAGGTTGCAGACACTACAAGAAACTATGGAGCTTTAGGGGGACTCGAACCCCAGTCCGACAGATCGCCAGGCAATGACGTTTTCAATAGGATGATGGAGAAATGACTGGAGATGGAAGGACGAAGGAGGAAATGTTCATAGATAAAATAGAGAAGATCAACGAAATGATGGAAATACACAAGATATTAGAAGGCAGAATGAGGGAATATCAGACACAAACGAAATGGTGGAAAGGGACTGAAGGATATCCGAAGGAATGGGGGGAATAGATAAGAAGCTCAAGAAAAAAAAAAGGATGAAGATGAAGAGATACCTCTTGGGAGATATCATCGAGAGTGAAGGTTCCTTTGGAATAATATAGATGGAGAGAAGACTCTTAAAGAGGGAAGGTGACTCCCCCCAAAAGAGAAGGAAAAAAAGATGTTGGCGTTTGGCCATAGGCATTAAGGATGCGTGGGCAGCAGAACGTGACGGAGGGAAGGTCATTTCTGGCAGAAAGCAGGGAGGGAGGGAGGGGGTAGGGAGAATTTAAGGGGGTTTTGTGGGGAAGGAGGGGGTAGAGGTGCAAATGGCATATGAAAAGAATGGTGATTATAATTAACGACAGTACAAGGAAAAGGGTGAAGAGTGATCATCATTATCATCATCATTATTATTATTATTATTATTATTATTATTATTATTATTATTATTATTATTCATAACACACTACATACAGTCTAGTCACTCTAGTGGAATACTCAACCCTAAAAGTAAAATCAGAAAAAAAAGTATATTACAAAAGGTAATAATGAATAATTGCACAATCAATGACAAATTGCTCTTAATATACAATGCAATGCTAAATGCTAAAATAGACAAAAAATTAAACTTATACAAAAAACAAGAAAAAAAAGGGGGGGGGGGAAATAGCTAACCACGTAAGAAGAAGGAAACACCTAAAGCTAAGACTGGAAGTCCCTAGACCACATCCTCCTGTATGGCCCAAGGTTCCAGATTATTGATTGCATGCAGAGCAAGAGTTATTTTGGAAGTTACTGATTTCAAAAACCAAAAAAATCTAGAATATCTTACATGTAGACGAGACTTCTGAGCACCGATTTCTTTGGTAAAGTTTGATTCTTTAGGAGGCCTACAAATTAGACCTTTACAAATTTACCTCTCACTTTTGTGGAACAGAGCCCAGCCTAGGCCAGGTATTTATCTAAAAAGGCTAAAACGCCCAAAATAATAGATTGTTCCAAAAAATAGGCTTATAATTTGGCTAAATGCCTAATCTAAACAAGATAAAACCTACGTAAATCCAGCATCGCCATTTGTCTAAGGCAAACTCCATTGATGTAGATTAATAAAACTACGAAATATCCACATAAAAGTTCGTTTGTCAACATTATTTCCTTTAAATTATAGGTTTTCAAACACAATTTCTTAGAGAAAACTTTCTAACATACAACAAACAGTCGTGACAGTAGTAGTAATCGAAGGCTGATGCCTTGGCTCAGCTCCTCATCCGTTTGCAAACTATTCATAAATCCCTGTCCTGGTTTGACTTGATGGATTTTTTGAAGGAAGAAGCTATAGTCATGTCTCTACCTTACATGACTCAACTCCCATTAACAATAACACAGTTAATCCAGTAA
>NC_090729.1:179137815-179140315 GCF_036898095.1 Palaemon carinicauda | reverse complement strand
GTTATTATAAATCATATAAGATTAAATTTCAGTAATAATAATAATAATAATAATAATAATAATAATAATAATAATAATAACAATTATTTTAACAATTTTGATAATAATAGTTTTAATAATTTTAATAATAATAGTTTTGATCATTTTAATAATTTTAATAATAATAGTTTTGATCATTTTAATAATTTTAATAATAATAGTTTTGATCATTTTAATAATTTTAATAATAATTCTAATACTACTACTACTACCACTACCACTACTACTACTACTACTACTACTACTACTACTACTACCACTACTACTACTACTACTACTACTACTACTACTAATAATAATAATAATAATAATAATAATAATAATAATAATAATAACAAAAGAAATCAAACGGAATTATTGTGAAAACCTTAATATAAAAAATATCATCAAAACCTTCCAATAAAATATTAGTTTTAATATAAAAAAATCTAAACCTTACAATAAAAAGTTTTCAATATAAAACATCTGCTTCGTTTTTCAATCAATCAATAAATTTATTATCGTTAAAAGACTAGTTCAATATTCCATCTTCACTTCCATCAACTATGGGAGTAAAATTACATAAACATTCAACGTTGTCTGATCACCCATAATATTTTCTCTCATTGGAAGTTTGTTTTAAATTTTCCTTGAAACAAGTTAAAAGCAAGAGTAAGAAATACTGTAGGTATAATCAAAATATGATCATAATTCATTTGATCAATTAAAGAAATTCGTCATATTCAAAATGTAACCTATTACACATGCACACATATACATAAATATATATATATATATATATATATATATATATATATATATATATATATATATATATATATATATACATATATATATATATATGTGTGTGTGTGTGTATGAATATATATATATACACATATATATAATATATAAATATATTTTACATATATATTCATATATATATGTATATATATATACTTATATATATTTCATATACATGTATATATACACATATATATATATATATATATATATATATATATATATATATATATACACACATATATATGATATATACATAAGCAAGCGAATGTATTAAGGGCCTATATGCAATCTAAGACTCCCTTATATATGAGAACTGAATCCTAAAACTATATTTTTTCTTTCTTGAACAATATCCATGCTTAGTATACAAAATGCTGCTTTGCATAAAGAAAATACAGTGTTTTTCAAAAGCACCTATATGTAGCGATGCATATAAATCAACTAAACTAACTTCGTATATGGAGGTAAATAAAAAAGAAATTAGTTTAATTTCTGGTAAGTTAGTTTATATAAATCGATTACGTAGAATGTCATGAAGCTGATTATAATAATGACGGTTTTTATGCAAATCCATTGTTTCGCATTACATAAAATCATAAAAAAACGTATCAGAACAATGGTATTATGATTATTTTTATTGTTAGATAAGCTACAACCCCAGGTTGGAAAAGCAGGATGCTACAAGCTTAAGCGCTCTAACACAGAAAATAGCCCAGTGAGGAAAGGAAATAAGGAAATAAATAAGCTATATATGAAAAGTAATGAATAAAGAATTTAAAATATTTTAAGCTCACTAACAATGGAAAAGCAGGATGCTACAAACTTAAGCGCTCTAACAGAGAAAATAGCCCTGTGAGGAAAGGAAATAAGGAAATAAATAAGCTATATATGAAAAGTAATGAATAAAGAATTTAAAATATTTTTTCACTAACAACTTAAAAGCAGGATGCAACAAGCTTAAGCGCTCTAACAGAGAAAATAGCCCAGTGAGGAAAGGAAATAAGGAAATAAATAAGCTATATATGAAAAGTAATGAATAAAGAATTTAAAATATTTTAAGTTCACTAACAATGGAAAAGCAGGATGCTTCAAGCTTAAGCGATCTAACACAGAAAACAGCCCAGTGAGGAAAGGAAATAAGGAAATAAATAAGCTATTTATGAAAAGTAATGAATAAAGAATTTAAAATATTTTAAGTTCACTAACAACTTAAAACAGATCTGTCATTTATGAACTATGAAGAGATATATATGACCCAGTTCAACATAAAACATTCGCTGCAAGTTTGAACATCTGAATGTCCACCAATTCAACTGGCAGATTAAGAAGATTATTAATCATCCAATAACTACATTACATAGACTGCCATAATAAACCAAGTAAAAAAACACCGAAACAAATAAACAATATCTATTCACGAGCTAATTAATTTATTGTTGGTTAATCCACCACCCACGGCCGACCGCCCGTCCTTCACATTCACTTTTCTTTTCGTGACCCAAGGGCGTCATTTGAAAAAAATGCTGAGGCATCTTCCTTGGTCGTCATGATGCGTTGGTAGTCGTAATGAAGGGAGTGGGTACCATCAAAGGATTTCCTTGGACATGAATAAGCAAAGGAAGAGAGGAGAGGCGATGGTGATAGTAGGGATAATAGGAGTCGATCCATCGTCTTC
>NC_090729.1:179114716-179122216 GCF_036898095.1 Palaemon carinicauda | reverse complement strand
TATTTATTTTTTATTCTAATATGTTCGTATAATCATCTGTCTTCATCACGGATATTCTATAATTATTTTTTTATCATAGTCATAGTTGGATTTTTTTTCGATACTGATAGCAGATGGCCAGTGCTGTCATCCGTCACTGAAGTCATTCGTGATAATTTACTAATGCCATTTTTCACTGTAATCTACCGAAGAATTATTATTGTGAAGCTAGCCAACTGCTGTCTAGCTTATATCTCTCCCGACAGTTAGTCCAGCTGACCCGTTGCTGCTTGGGAAGGGTTTAAAACGATGAGCTGTAGGTAGAAATGTTATAGGAATTCTTCCCACACTTCGAGATTTTGTTGTAGGCGTATTTAATTATGATTATACTTAAAGGCTTAATTTTTGCTTACATTCCTGAATTATTTATATGTGATTTATTTTTGTATTGTTCTTTTTTTATTTTTGTGCTGCTCTTTTTACTGAATTCTCTTAATGGTTTATTGTTTCTAGGTATTATTTTGAAGCACAGAAGAAATATTCAATGATTTTACGCTAATTGCACATTTGATACTAAAGAAATTGTTCCCTTTTACTGTGCCATGTCAATTTTCTAATCAACCCACTAGTCTTGTAGTACTTTCTGTAAGCCTAAGATTTTTTAGCTTCTGTAAACTCGTGGCAAAGGTTCATTTTGCGAAAAGCTACGGAAAAAAGAACGAAAGATACGTGGTTTTTTATCTCTCTCTCTCTCTCTCTCTCTCTCTCTCTCCTCTCTCTCTCTCTCTCTCTCTCTTCTCACGCACACACACACACACACACACACATATATATATATATATATATATGCATATATATATATGTGTATATATATATAAATATATATATATGTATATACTGTATATATACATATATACATATATATATATATATATATATATATATATATATATATATATATATATATATATATATAGGTATATATAGCTATCTGTACAGGAAGAACGGGAATCAAAAAATTACATATAGTGAGATAATTCCGATTGAGAAAGGAGCTAGATAGGGAGACCCCGACTCTCCTAAATTATTCATATCATCTAAATTTTAAGAATTTACATTGGGAAAAGGTAGGAATTGATATTAATGGGGAATACCTTAACAACTTAAGATTTGCAGATGACATGGTTGTGTTTAGTGAATAATGGGAGGAATTACAAAAAGATGCTAGAAGATTGGAATAGAGAGAGCAGAAATGTAGGACTGAAAATGAATATGAGTAAAACTAAGATAGTGTTCAATGAAAATGCAGAGATACAACAAATAAGAGTTATGGACGAGTCTCTGGAGATTATTAATGAATTTGAGTACTTAGGATAAACAGTAAGTGTTTCCATAGGACACGAGACCGTAATTAAAAGAAGGATAAGGTTGGGATGGAGAGCATTTGGTAAACAAAATGATATTATGAAAAGTAAAATGCCCCTTTCTCTAAAAAGAAAAGCATTGAATGAGATGGTCCTACCAGTATTAACTTATGCATCATAAACTTGGAGCCTTCCTTAAGCCGTATAAGATATGCTAGGTACAACTCAAAGAACTATGGAAAGAATAATGATGGGAATAACACTAAGAGACAAAAAGATCAACATGGATACGAGATCAAACTAAAGTAGAGGATATTCTAACAACTTGTAATAAAAAGAAATGAACATTGTCAGGACATATACTAAGAATGACAGACATTAGATAGACATTAAGAATAACAGAATGAGTCCCCAGAGATTGTAAAAGAAGTAGAGAAATGAAGAGAAGACGATTGATCAATGAATTAAGGAAATTTGATAGCGTGGACTGGCACAGAAAGACTATAAATCGACGCAAGATGAAGGATATGTATGAGGCCTTTGTTCTGCAGTGGACTAGTACTGGATGATATATATATATATATATATATATATATATATATATATATATATATATATATATATATATATATATATATATATATATATATATATATTTCGTTCGAATTGCCATCAACACCTTTCTATCCCTCCAAGAGTGAATTTTAATGCCTTCACCGTGTCACGAACCCAATTTATATTACATCAAAGTCCAAAGGAACTAAACAAAAAAAAAAAAAAAAAGAAAAAAAAACGACTAGAATTTAGACCCCTGTCCATTCTCCTCTCTGCGACCACTTATTCCACCTCGCTTGATAAGAAATTCGGGTTCAACTTTGCAGAAAGAATTTCGTAAATGTTTTTATCTTTTCTTTTCACATTGGTCTGCGAGCTACGTGTGAAAATCAATTTGTTAACGTCGTGTATGTTTAAAGCGGAAACGGTTGGGTCGTTTATCGTCGGGCGTGGAATAATTCAGAGTAATAATGCCGTGGAAATATAATAATTACTGGATTTAGTTGATAACGCGTTCTTGTTTAACCCTTTCACTGCCATTGGTGACTTCCTCAAAATTCAAGAAAGGAAGCTATCATTTGAAATCATCCAAATCATTTGAAGTTGATATTTAATGGAAAGATCTTAATGAGACATTTCTAATTAATAATAACAAGGTAGGGCTTGTCTGGTCTTGAAAAAATTTGCTACATCAGAAGTTTTGCTGAAGTCACCACTGGCAGTGAAAGGGTTAAGCAGGTAAATTTATCGGCGGTCAATTTGGTTAGTCTGTTGCCTCAATAGATTATTAAATAGGATTTTTTTCAATCAGTGTAAGTTCTCGTATTGAAATGCGTTGACGCATTCCTTGTCTTTCAAGTTTTTTAATAACCCTGTGCAATCTCTCTTTAGAAGTTATGTTAATTCGACAAGTTTTTTTATATAGTCTTATGTTAACAACATACACACATATAATATATATACATATACAGTATATATATATATATATATATATATATATATATATATATATATATGTTGATATATAAGTCTATATGTATATATATAGATATATATATATATATATATATATATATATATATATATATATATATATGTACACATATAATTTATCAATGTATATATGTGTATATATACATATGTACATATATAATTACACAAACATATTTATAATATATATATATATATATATATATATATATATATATATATATATATATGCCTATATATATATATATATATATATATATATATATATATATATATATATATATATATATGCACACTATATTAATTATGTTTATACATACAGTAAGGAATGCAAGAATTATCAGAATAAAGTTTCAGTCCAAATGTCTGCCCACGTTTCCATCTCTATTTATACACCTTACCATGACATACACACACACCGCCCAGTCTTAATAAGTGTCATGTTAATTATCCGTAAATCGTATGAAGGCAGGAATTTTCTCAAGGTTCGAAGCTGTTTCCTCTCATAATTTTAATCCTCGTGGGAAAAATAATTAGATTTTATCATCCGTTAAATTGATGTTCGCATATTAGTCATGCAGATGATATTCCGGCTACTATATTATACACTTGATCTTCGCTTACCTTTCGAGGTATAGGAAATTGAAATTTATTGTTCTTGGAGTTAAAAGGGACCGATGGTTGTCTCATAAGGTTATGGTGGCCGATGTGTTAACGTCCGTGACTGATGAACCCCAGACTGGGATTCGTGTCCTGCTCAAAAACGTTAGTTCCTTTGGTCCCTGCAACCTCACCATCCTTTTGAACTAAGGATGGGGCGTTGGGGGAGCCTATAGGTCCATTTGCTGTCATCAGCAGCCATTGCGTGGCCCTCCTTGGTCCTACCTTGGGTGGAGAGAAGTCTTGGGCGCTGAGCATATGTATATATGATCAGTCTCATTGCCCTGCTTGATAGGGCAATGTCACTGTCCCTAGCCTCTACCATTCATGACCAGCCTTTAAACCTTTAGTGTGTTATTTTAGAATTCCTGATTCAGAGAAATAATTACAGGGAACTCAGATAGAGGATTTAAATATCCTGGAGTAATTTAATTTGAATTATGTGAATTCTAAAATATTACTTAAGAAAACTTACGTTTCACTTGTCTGTTAGGCTTATTATTGACCTGCCATGACTAAATGTGGAGATTGAAATATATAAATATAATTTTCGTAGACTATATGAACTTCTGTGAATACAAATAAAGTTTAAGTTCCCAACCAGAATTAACGTACAGTTTCGAGAGGATTTGTGATTTCTTAAAGTAACAGCAGTTTTTTTTTTCTTTAGAGGATTTCGGATTTTTGGTGTGTGCCGTACCTTCGTCTATAACACGTAATTAAGAGGATGTGAAATTTCCTAACTGGATTGTGATTCCCTAACTGTGATCGCCATTTTTTCCCCCCACAACATTTCTTGTTTAGAACTTCCCTCCTCCTCCTCCTCCTCCTCCTCCTTTGCTTGAGAATTTTGTACCTCTGTCTCCCAGGGTCTCGATTGCCTTCTGGAAAACCAAGACCCGAGTTTTTTTTTTTTTTCAACTTTGTAACGGAGCCTTTGACGATTGCCCAGCTTCCTTTTCTCTTAATTGCATCACACCAACGCTGGTCTCGGAAATTCGTTTTTATGGGGGGGGGGGGGAGGGGGGGGGGCGTGAGGGGGCAGCAGTCCAGTAATCTCTCTCTCTCTCTCTCTCTCACCTCTCTCACTCTCTCTCTCTCTCTCTCTCTCTCTCTCTCTCTCCTCTCTCTCTCTCTCTCCTCTCTCTCTCCAAACAGAGCAGCATAAAGGCTGAAAAGAAATCACAAAAACTAGTAGGTTACATAAAGAGACAAATCAAATACAGAA
Source organism: Palaemon carinicauda (assembly GCF_036898095.1). Taxonomy (NCBI): domain Eukaryota; kingdom Metazoa; phylum Arthropoda; class Malacostraca; order Decapoda; family Palaemonidae; genus Palaemon; species Palaemon carinicauda. Next base: position 179,117,440 of record NC_090729.1, on the reverse strand, counting down.
ACAAATACAATATACTACAGCTGTACGTATCACTAGTAAGAACTCTGCTAGAATACAAAGTGCAATTTTGGGCTCCAAGTATTCAGAAGGATATGCTGTAGATAGACAGGAAGCCGTACATACTAGGGCCACCAAACTAGTTCCAACACTAAGACAAATTTGGATATAGAAGGAGGATGGAACGTTTAAACTTATTTGATCTACAAACTCGGCGACTAAGGATACAGTTAATAGAGGCATTCAAAACCCTTAAAGGAATAACAAATGTAGATTATAACAATCTATTCACGCTTAGCACAAATCAGTCCAGAGGTAATGGATACAAACTGGTAATGAAAAGATACAACGCCACTCAATGCTGTAATTTCTTTACACACAATGTAGCAAATACATGGAAAGGACTTCCAGCGGATTTCGTAAACAGCAACACAATAAACGAATACAAGATTAAGTTAGACAAGATCTTAAAAACTCTCTAAACGTTCGAACTAATTCACTCTAACCAAGAGCAAAATATGGAGTCTTTGAGACATCCAAAATCCTTGTAACTAACTAACTAACAAACTCTCTCTCTCTCTCTCTCTCTCTCTCTCTCTCTCTCTCTCTCTCTCTCTCTCTCTCTCTCTCTCAAATACACACACACACCTATATATATATATTATATATATATACAGTATGTATATATATACACATATACAGTATTATATATATATAATATATATATATATATATATATTTGAATAAGCCATAAATTTTAATACGTTAATATCTGGATTCTCTTATCGACCTCGGGATCAGAGTCCCAAGGCGGAACCTCTCAAAGACAATAGCTTCTGACTGGCCGAGAATCGAACCCTGGTGCAGGGCACTTGTATGAGAGTGTCATTCCTGGACCAGGGATTGATTCCCGGCCGGTTAGAAGTTATTGTCTTTGAGTGGTTTTGCCTTGGGACTTTGATCCCGAGGTCGATAAGAGAAGAATCCAGACGTTAATATATATATATATATATATATATATATATATATATATATATATATATATATATATATATATATATATATATATATATATCATCCTCAACGTCTATAGACGCGAAGGGCCTCCATAAAAAGAGGATTCATTGGCTTAATTCATCAAAGGATAGCCAGTTCCTTGTGATGCGTTTGTATTTTTGTGTGTGCATATATATATATATATATATATATATATATATATATATATTTATTTATATATACATATATATATATATATATATATATATATATATATATGTGTGTGTGTGTGTATGTATATACATTTTATATATATATGTGTATATATATATATATATATATATTATATATATATATATATATATATATATATATATATATTTATATATATATATATATTCATTTGCTTTTATGTATGTATGTTTTCTCTCGTATGTTTAATGAATGCTTCACTTCAATTTCTTTTCCGCAAAAACAAATTAGGATTTTTGAAAGATGAATAAAGAAAAAAAAACGCTATTTTCATTTATAATTTGTGAAAAAAAAATTAGCCAGGAAGGTATAAGAGTAAGAACATCGAAGCATCTTCACGTCATCAACTACATATTGACAGATGCAAGAAAATCCAAGTCTAATGGAAGACGGAAGAGCTGAAGTGACCCCGAAGCCGCTTCAGGAATTCCTTTGGAAGGGCGTCATGATGGGTATTGTTTTCGTTATCCTGCGCTGGCTGCTGAGGGTCTTGGAAAAATGGCGTTGTCCTCATAGGTTCCCCGAGGAGGATTTGGAGAATTCACGTGAGATCCCAAGAATCCAAAGAGATGGCCAACATAGGAACTCTGAAGAAAAGACCCCTCGCAGTTCTTGGAATTTCTTTGAAGAAAAGCTGCAGCCGAGATCCTGCAAAATCCCCGATGAGAAGACCCGTGTTAGCCCGTGTAACAGTCAAGTGGAAACCTTCAAAGAGAGGAATTTGGAGAGTGTAAGTAGGATCTTTGAAGAAATCAGCAGGAACAAACTTCGAAGGATCGGTAAAGGGATTTCGAAGTTGCCTCTCAAACCCTTTGGAGGAAAGCCGCTGGCAGAGCTACCTCTGCAGAAGAAAGATGCTTGTGAGCGGTGCAGACTGAGCTCTGTAGTGCACGAAGTAAGAATGTCCATAAAAGGAAGAAGAATATTTGATGCAGATGGTCCGGCTTATTATTTAAGCTGTTTGATTGGCAATAGCACTAAAGGTATTGAGTCTCTAATAGATACAGGATGCAGCAGAAGTTTCATTGACCTGATGCTCGTGAAAATGCTCGGACTCGTGGATCAGGTGGACCGGAGCAAACAGTTCCTCTACGAAGCTATGGATGGAGTAAGAAGATACACGTATGGGATGCTCCATGTTCCAGTACGGACAGTGTCAGGATTCCTTCTCATGGAGGAATTAATAGTAGTCGAAACGGATGATTTCTCTTTGCTTATTGGCCTCGATGTTTTGGCAGTTAACAACTGTTCCCTTATACTAGACGTTCATCGCCCCGTTCTTATGATGAGAGAACGAGATGCCTGTTCAGAGTTCAAGGGATTCAACACTAGTGGATCAGCCGACGTGGTGGCCAACATCAACGGAGTGCCTTACAAATCTACTCTGGATACGGGCAGCTTGAGGACCGTCGTGCCGAAGACGTTGGATTTTGCTCAAGAATCCCTGTCGGAACCAGCATATTTGGCCGTATGCGCCAA
>NC_090729.1:179109716-179112216 GCF_036898095.1 Palaemon carinicauda | reverse complement strand
GCTGACGTTTCTGTTTTTAAACCGACGAGATTCAAGGATTGCTACTGCTACTACCGCTACTACTATTGATCTGGATTCCTACTACCACTACTACTACAACTACAACTATAGATCTAGATTCCTAGTACCTCTACTACTTTAGATCTGGATTCCTACTATCACTTCTACTGTAAATCTAGATTCCTACTACCACTATTACTATAGATCTAGATTCCTAGTACCACTACTACTTTAGATCTGGATTCCTATTACTACTCCTGTAAATCAAGATTCTTAGAATTACGACTACTATTATAGACCTAGATTCCTAGTATTACTACTACTACTATAGATCTCGATTCCTACTACCACTATTACTATAGATCTGGATTCCTAGAATTACTACTATTACTATAGATCTTTATTCCTATGATGACTACCATTACTGCTACTACCACTACTTTAGATTTAGATTCCTAAAACTACTATTTCTATAGATCTAGATTCATAGAATGTGCTAAAGATTTTAACTTCAGTGTGGAAGAATTCAACGGGGAAGTAATCTTTCTTTTATTTCTGATAACTTCAAATAACACTTTAAAGCTTCACATGCTATTTAGCTACCAACTTGGCATTCCCAATATTATTATTATTATTATTACTTACTAAGCTACAACCCTAGTTGGGAAAAGCAGTATGCTATAAGCCCAGGGGCTCCAACAGGGAAAATAGCTCAGTGCGGAAAGGAAAAAAAGGAAAATAAAATATTCTAAGAAGAGTAACAACAATAAATATCTCCTATATAAACTATAAAAACTTTAACAAAACAAGAGGAAGAGAAATAAGATAGGAGAGTGTGCTCGAGTGTACCCTCAAGCAAGAGAACTCTAACCCAAGACAGTGAAAGGCCATGGTACAGAGGCTATGGCACTACCCAAGACTAGAGAACAGTGGTTTGATTTTGGAGTGTCCTTCTCCTAGAAGAGCTGCTTACCATAGCTAAAGAGTCTCTTCTACCCTTACCAAGAGGAAAGTGGCACTGAACAATTACAGTGCAGTAACCCCTTGGGTGATGAAGAATTGTTTGGTAATCTGTGTTGTCAGGTGTATGAGGATAGAGGAGAATATGTAAAGAATATGCCAGACTATTCAGTGTGTATGTAGGCAAAGGGAAAATGAACCGTAACCAGAGAGGAGGATCCAATGTAGTACTGTCTGGCCAGTCAAAAGACCCCATAACTCTCTAGCGGTAGTATCTCAACGGGTGGCTGGTGCCCTGGCCAACCTACTACCTATTATATTATATTATATTATATTATATTATATTAATCGAGAATCATAATCTCTCCTAGGTATCGTAACGTGAGCCAAATTGCATGCATCCATAATCATATTTAGATATATGTAAATATGCGTATCGTCGACATGGCGATTATCGTTGGCAATTGCTGTATCGCAATGTTAATTTGCTCGCCATAAGTTTTTAAAAGTGGTCAAGAGTCATGAGAATAAATTATCAATTCTGTTCCTGACGTTGTGTTTCGATTGGCAATTGGAAAATCAGTTCTGCTAAATTGTACGTATAATTTAGTAGAAATGAAGAGGACCGAATTAGCTATTCAAATTCATAGGCTCGTATGCTTTTAATGGGGTGTGTACTACTACTACTACTACTACTAATAATAATAATAATCACGCATATGATAATGAGGTAGTTTATCCTTATAAATACCGTACATACTTTCTCTGGTATAAGGGAGAGGAAGTAGTCATACTCTGGTGAGAGGTAATATGTAGATAGTTATGCTCTCCTTTAGGGGTACCTCCTCTCACTAAGGTATGACTAATCCCTCTCCTCAAGGGACGGGGAGAGGCAGAGTTGTCATATGCTTTGCTATGCTGCTATACATGAGAGGAAAATGTATATATATATATATATATATATACATATCTATATATATATGTATATATACATATATATATATATATATATATACATATCTATATATATATATGTATATATACATATATATATATATATATATATATGTGTGTGTGTATATATATATATGCATGTATATGTATATATATACATATATATAAATATATATATATATATATATATAATAGATATGTGTGGTCAGTGTTTATCTCTCTCTCTCTCTCTCTCTCTCTCTCTCTCTCTCTCATTCAGGGAAATATCACGAATCAAGTTGTTAGCCTTGACGCCATGATTTTATTCACGTACTCTGACATCACTTTGTAAAACGAGCCGCTGATTGAAATTTCTTCCTTGACATTAAAATGGAAATTTTGCTTCCTCTGAACCATACAAATTTCGTGTACGTATTTGTATATAATAGTAATCGTATCTCAGGTTTTTTGTTTGTTGATTGTTATCCGTTGAATGAAAGAATTCGTGATTGTAAAATATATCATTAGCAATTGTTCTTGAAATGCATATGTATATTTTTTATCGTCAGCTGATTTTAGAATTTATATATATTTATGAATATATATA
>NC_090729.1:179085773-179105773 GCF_036898095.1 Palaemon carinicauda | reverse complement strand
CCCAGTACTGCATGGTAACACAGGTTTGATACAGGCTGAATGGTAAATTAAGATTAAGGCTAGTAAAATAACTGTCCATATGATATTATCTAAATCTTCTACCTTCATATATTCTGTGTATTACCCCTTTTAACTAGGTACTAGCAGCATGATAACACAGAAACAGGTGAACTATTTGCAGCTAAGATAACACAAAGTATTCAATACAACCTAACCATATAAGAGAAGGTCCATTACACACCTTACCTCTTAGATAACAAAAAGGGCTTCACATACTTTTGATAGGCTTAAGGCTTGGTCTTATCAGAGCAAATACCTGAGACTGACCATTAAAATTTTAATCATATAAAGCGATATGAATCTCAACATTTCTGTATGATGCTGAGACTTGGACTAATAACAAAAACATTTCAAGCAACTGGAAGTTTATCATATTCACTCTTTACAGATAATTATGGCTCTTGCCTGGAAAGACTGGGTTCCACGCACACAGATTCTAGAATAAACAGGAAACACACACATAAAAGCCATGCTCAGCAAACACCAACAATGCTGGCTTGGTCTCGTGATCCTAATGCCTGAAGAATGGCCCCTAAAACACATCCAAAGAACTGAAAAATAGATAACAAAGAAGCAACAAAAAGTCAAAGTCAAGTAAACTTGAAAGAAATGCAAAATGCTGCCAGCTGCCCAGAAATTTCATACTAGCAACCTTATGATGTGAAGAATAAGTGTTAACAATAGGGCATTGCACTGGATTATGGTCACACGGCATATAGTCCCTTAAAAGGCCGCAGCAGCATGCCATAGACAAATTCCTTGTAGCCCCAAAATCATCATTTGAAATGTTTGACAAGCGGAAAGGTACACAAGCCTACGATGGATCTGGTGAGCCATATCAATGCACACAAATGTCGGCAGGAGTATTCACTCTACATTTAACATCTATAAAGGAACTATATCATCATTGGTAACTATGGACTATGGTTAGATTAGATTTTATCATATAACATCATTGGCGGCAGTGATTTAATTGGAAATTAAAGGATGAAATATTCCTCGCTGTGGACAGGATTCGACCCTGTGCGGGCAGAGCCCAATGGATTTCAAGTTCATCTCCTTAACCAACAGAAAATAAGACCAAGTTAACTAATTAAAGTTAAAAATAATGAATATCATTCTACAATTACTGCATTCCATAGTATCCCCAGTTTTGCTCCCGCTGATTAGTAAATTAAGATTTGGGCTAATAAACTGACTGTCTATATGATATTATCTAAATTTTCTACCTTCACATATTCTGTGCAATACCCCCGTGACTAGGTACTAGCAGAATGATAACACAGAAACAGGTGAACTATCTGCAGCTAAGATAACACAATGTATTCAATACAAGCTTTCCATATAAGAGAAAATCCAATACACACCTTATCTCTTAGATAATAAAAAGGGCTTCACAAACTTTTGGCAAGCTGAAGCCTTGGTCTTATTAGAGCAAATACCTGAGACTGACCACTAGAATTTTGAATATATAAAGTGATATGCATCTCAACATTTCTATATGATGTTGAGGCTTGGACTCTAATAATAAAACCATTTCAAGCAACTGGATGGTTATCACATTCACTGTTTCCAGATAATTATGGCTCTTGCCTGGAAAGACTAGGATACACACACACAGATTCTAGAAAGAACAGGAAGCACAAGCATAAAAGCCATGCTCAGTAAACAACAACAATGCTGGCTTGGTCTCGTGATCCCAATGCCTGAAGAATCTCTCCCAAAACACATCTTATCCAAAGAACTGAAAAATAAATAACAAAGAAGCAATACAAAGTCAAAGTCAAGTCAACTGTAAAGAAATGCAAAATGCGGCCAGCTGACCTGAAATTTCTTACTAGCAACCTTATAATATGAAAAATAAGTGTAAACAATGGGGCACTGCACTGGATTATGGTCACACGGCACATAGCACCTTAAAAGGCCGCAGCAGCATGCCATAAAGGAATTCCTTGTAGTCCCAAAATCTTCATTTGACATGTTCAACAAGCGGCAAGGTATGCAAGCCTACCATGGGCCTGGTGAGCCATATCGGTCCACACAAATGTTGGCAGGAGTATTCACTCTACATTTAACATCTATAGAGAAACTATATCATCAATGGTAACTATGGATTACAGTTAGATTAGATTTTACTATATATCCCTTACAACATTATTGCCAGCAGTGATTTCAGTGGAAATTAAAGGATGAAATATTCTTCGCTGTGGACAGGATTCGAACCTGTGCGGGCAAAGCCCAATGGATTTCGAGTCCATCTCCTTAACCACTCGGACACCACAGCTGTGCTGAGAAATATGTCCTTCACATATCTTCAGCAGTTGTACCTACTAAGGATAATGTTGGAATCTGATTTGATTGAAGTTTGTAACAGACGGTAAATGTTCAGAGCTGTGGTGTCCGAGTGGTTAAGGAGATGGACTTGAAATCCATTGGGCTCTGCCCGCACAGGTTCGAATCCTGTCTACAGCGAGGAACTCTTTTAGTGATTTCCTAAGTGATACAGACAAAAAAAAAAATAAAAACAAAGAATTACCATTACTCCCGCACAGCTATAAAGCTCCCAATAATTTGGCGCAGAACGTTTGGCAACAGTAAATAAGACTAAGTAACCTAATTAAGGTTAAATTAATACTCATTCTACATTCCCAGTACTGCAAGGTAATACAGGTTTGATACAGGCTGAATGGTAAATCAAGATTTGGGCTAGTAAAATAACTGTCCATATGATATTATCTAAATCTTCTACCTTCATATATTCTGTGTATTACCCCTTTTAACTAGGTACTAGCAGTATGATAACACAGAAACAGGTGAACTATTTGCAGCTAAGATAACACAAAGTATTCAATACAACCTTACCATATAAGAGAAGATCCAATACACACCTTATCTCTCAGATAATAAAAAGGGCTTCACATACTTTTGGCAGGATGAAGGTTTGGTCTTATTAGAGCAAATACCTCAGACTGCCCATTAAAATTTTAATTAAATACAGCGATATGCATCCCAACATTTACGTGTGATGCTGAGCCTTGGGCCCTAATAACAAAAACATCTCAAGCAACAGGAAGTTTATCACATTCACTCTTTACAAATGATTATGACTTTTGTCTGGAAAGACTGGGTTCCACGCACACAGATTCTAGAATAAACAGGAAACACACACATAAAAGCCATGCTCAGCAAACACCAACAATGCTGGCTTGGTCACGTGATCCTAATGCCTGAAGAATGGCTCCCAAAACACATCTAAAGAACTGAAAAATAGATAACAAAGAAGCAACAATAAGTCAAAGTCAAGTCAACTTTAAAGAAATGCAAAATGCTACCAGCTGACCTGAAATTTCTTACTAGCAGCCTTATAATATGAAGAGTAAGTGTTAACAATGGGGTCACTGCACTGGATTATGGACAAACGGGACAGCACCTTAAAAGACCGCGGCAACATGACACAGAGGAATTCCTTGTAGCCCCAAAATCTTCATTTGACATGTTTGACGAGGGGAAAGGTATGCAAGCCTACGATGGGCCTGGTGAGCCATATCAATGTACAGAAATGTCGGTAGGAGTATTCACTTTACATTTAACATCTATACGGTAACTATGTCATCATCGGTAACTATGGACTACGGTTAGATTAGATTTTAGTATATATCCCTTACAACATCATTGGCAGCAGTGATATCAATGGAAATTAAAGGATGAAATATTCCTCGCTGTGGACAGGATTCGAACCTGTGCGGGCAAAGCCCAATGGATTTCGAGTCCATCTCCTTAACCACTCGGACACCACAGCTGTGCTGAGAAGTATGTCATTTAGATATCTTCAGCAGTTGTACCTACTAGGAATAATGATGAAATCAGATTCGATTGGAGTTTGTAAGAGACAGTGAATGTTCATAGCTATGGTGGCCGAGTGGTTAAGGAGATGGACTTGAAATCCATTGGGCTCTGCCCGCACAGGTTCGAATCCTGTCTACAGTGAGGAACTCTTTTCGTGAGTTCCTAAGTGAAACTAAGAATTATCATTACTCCAGCACAACTATAAAGCTCTCAATACTTTGGTGCACTCCATTTGGCAACATAAAATAAGACCAAGTTAACTAGTTAAGATTAAAAATGATCATTCTAAAATTACTGCAGTCCATAGTACCCCAGTTTTGTTGTCTCTGATTATTAAATTAAGATTTGGGCTAATAAACTAACTGTCTATATGATATTATATAAATTGCCTACCTTCATACATTCTGTGCAACAACCCCGTGACTAGGTACTAGCACCATGATAACAGAAACAGGCGAACTGTCTGCAGCTAATATAATGTATTCAATACAAGCTTACCATATAAGAGAAAGTCCAATACACACCTAATCTTTTAGATAATAAAAAGGAGTAGGCTATTCACTCAACATCTAACATCTATAGAAGAACTACGTCATCATCGGTAACTATGGACTACGGTTTGATTAGATTTTATCATATATCCCCTACAACATCATGGCCAGCAGTGATTTCATCGGAAATTAAAGGATGAAATACTACTCGCTGTGGACAGGATTCGAACCTGTGCGGGCAAAGCCCAATGGATTTCGAGTCCATCTCCTTAACCACTCGGACACCACAGCTGTGCTGAGAAGTATGTCATTCACATATCTTCAGTAGTTATATCCACTAAGAATAATAATGAAATCAGATTTGATTGAAGTGTGTAACAGATAGTGAATGTTCAGAGCTGTGGTGTCCGAGTGGTTAAGGAAATGGACTTGAAATCCATTGGGCTCTGCCCGCACAGGTTCGAATCCTGTCTACAGCGAGGAACTATTTTTGTGATGGGACTGGTAGCCATATCAATGCATAGAAATGGTGGTGGGAGTATTCACTCTACATTTAACATCTATGCAGGAACTATTTCATCATCAGTATCTGTGGACTACGGTTAGATTGGATTTTATTATATCTCCCTTACGACATCACCAGAAGTTATTTCACTGAAAATTAAAGGATAAAATATTCTTCGCTGTAGACAGGATTCGAACCTGTGCGGGCAAAGCCCAATGGATTTCGAGTCCATCTCCTTAACCACTCGGACACCACAGCTGCTCCGACAAGTATGTCAGTCACATATATTCAGCAGCTGTATCTACTAAGACTAATGATGGAATCAGATTTGATTGAAGTTTGTAACAGACAGTGAATGCTTAAGAGCTGTGGTGTCCGAGTGGTTAAGGAGATGGACTTGAAATCCATTGGGCTCTGCCCTCACAGGTTCGAATCCTGTCCACAGCGAGGAACTCTTTTCTTGATATCATAAGTTGAACACAACATGATATTTAGATATAAAGACTTATGATTACCTCAGCACAACTATGGAGTTCTCACTGTTTTGGTGTAGGTCGTTTGCCAATAAGTAAACATTCCCCATTTATTGCCTGGAAAGACTAGGTTCCACACACACACACATTCTAGAAAGAACAGGAATCACAGGCATAAAAGCAATACTTACCAAATCCCAACAATACTGGCTTGGTCTCGTGATCACCATGCCTGAAGAATGCCTCCTAAAACAATCTTATGATAACAACTAAAAAATAGACACCAAAGCAGCGATACTAAAACAAAGCCAATTCAACTTTAAAGAAATGGAAAATCCCACCAGCTGACCTGAAATTTCTTGGTAGCAACCTTATAGTCATAAGACTAAGAGTTAACACTGGGGTCACACGGCATATAATACCTCAAAAGGTCATGGCAGCAAGCCATAGAAGAGGTCCTAGTGGCCCCGAATAATCATTTGATGTGTTTGACATGCAGCAGGGAACATAAGTCCACGAGAGGCTTGGTGTGCCATATCAGTGCATACATATGGTAGCAGGAGTATTCACTCTACCTTTGACATCTATAGAGGCACTATTTCATCATTGATAACTATGGAATACTGTAAGATTAAATTTTATTATATCTCCCTAACGACATCATCACCAGAAGGGATTTCACTGAAAATTAAAGGATGAAAGATTCCTCGTTGTAGATAGGATTCGAACCTGTGCAGGCAGAGCCCAATGGATTTCGAGTTCATCTCCTTAACCACTCGGACACCACAGCTGGGCCAAGAAGTATGTCATTCACATATCTTCAGCAGGTGTATCTACTAAGAGATGGGATCAGATTTAATTGAAGTTTGTAACAGATAGTGAATGCTCAGAGCTGTGGTGTCCGAGTGGTTAAGGAGATGGACTTGAAATCCATTGGGCTCTGCCCGCACAGGTTCGAATCCTGTCCACAGCGAGGAACTCTTTTCTTGATATCATAAGCCAAAGACAATATGAAATTTAGATACAAAGAATTATTATTACTTCAGCAAAACTATAGAGTTCTCATTGCTTTGGTGTAGGTCATTTGCCAACAGAAAGTTTATCACATTCACTGTTTACAGATAATTATGGGTATTGCCTGGAAAGACTGGGTTCCACACACACAGATTCTAGAAAGAACAGGAAGCACAAGAATAAAGCCAAGCACAGTAAACACCGACAATACTGGCTTGGTCTCGTGATCACCATGCGTGAACAACGGCACCCAAAACCAATCTTATACGAACAACTAAAAACTACACACCAAAGAAGCGATACCAAATCAAGCCATGTCAACTTTAATGAAATGCAAAATCCCACCAGCTGATCTGAAATTTATCGGTAGCAAACTTATAGTCTGAAGACTAAGTGTTAACACTGGGGTCACAAGGCACATAACGCCTTGAAAGGTCATGGCAGCACGCCATAGAAGAGGTCCTTATGGCCCCGAATAATCATTTACTTGTTTGACATGCAACAAGGAATGTAAGTCCACCAGAAGCTTGGTGAGCCATATCAATGCACACAAATGGCAGTAAAAGTATTCGCACTAACTTTGGCATCTATAGAGGAACTATTTCATCACTGATAACTATTGACTGCTGTTAGATTAGATTTTATCATATCTCCCTAATGACATCATCAGCAGAGGTGATTTCACTGAAAATTAAAGGATAAAATATTCTTCGCTGTAGACAGGATTCGAACCTGTGCGGGAAGAGCCCAATGGATTTCGAGTCCATCTCCTTAACCACTCGGACACCACAGCTGGGCCAAGAAGTATGTCATTCACATATCTTCAGCAGGTGTATCTACTTGGAATAATGATGGGATCAGATTTGATTGAATTGTGTAACAGACAGTGAATGCTCAGAGCTGTGGTGTCCGAGTGGTTAAGGAGATGGACTTGAAATCCATTGGGCTCTGCCCGCACAGGTTCGAATCCTGTCTACAGCGAGGAAGACTTTTCTTGATATCATAAGTCAAACACAATAGGAAATTTTAATTATATATTTACATGTGCTGCAAGGTACCTCTGGTTTAGCAAGGCAAAATGGTAAACCAAGATATGAACTAGTAAACTAAGTATTGATATGATACTATCACAATTTTTACCATCACATATTCTGTGCAGTAATAACACCCCCCCACCCCCCCCCCCCCCCCGACTATAGTTGGTACTAGCAGCATAATAACAAACAATCGGAGAACTATCTGCAGCTTAGATCCATGTTATTAAGTACGAGTACACCAGATATAACGAAGTCCAATGCGCAACTTACCTCTAGATAATAAAAAAAAAAAAAAAAGCTTCACATTCTCTTGGCAGGCTAAGAGCTTGGGCTTATCAGAGCAAACACCTGAGACTGACCACTAAAATTTTCAAGTATATAAAGCGATATCTATCTCACCATTTCTGTATGATGCTGAGGCTTGGACTCTAATAACAAATGCATCTCAAGCAACTGGAAGTCTATCACATCCCCTTTTACAGATAATTATGGTTATTGCCTGGAAAGACTAGGTTCCACACACACACAGATTCTAGAAAGAACAGGAAGCACAAGCATAACAGCCATACTCACCAAACGTGAACAATGCTGACTTGGTCAAATGATCCCTATGCCTGAAGAATGGCTCCACAAAACTTTTTTTTTATAAGAACAATTAAAAAACAGACACAAAGGAAGTGATCCAAAGACAAAGCCACATCAACTTCTAAGAAATGCAAAATGCTACCAGCTGACTGGAAATTTTCCTAGAAACCTTATGGTGTGGAGAGTTTGAGATAACAATGAGGTCACTACATTGGATCAGGATCACACGGCACATAGCACCTTGAAAGACCGCAGAAGTATAACCTAGACAAGGTCCTTGTAGCCCCCAAAATCATCATTTGATGTGTTTGACATGCGGCAAGGTACGCAACTTCACGATGGGTCTGATGAGCCATATCAATGCACAAAAATGGGACTTTTCACTCAATATTTAACATCTAGAGAGAAACTACGTCATCATCAGTAAAAATGGACAACTATAAGACAATGTTTTTTTTTTTTATATCTCCCTTATGACATCACGAACAGCAGTGACTCCATTGGAAGTTGAAGAATAAAATACTCCTCGCTGTAGACAGGATTCGAACCTGTGCGGGCAAAGCCCAATGGATTTCAAGTCCATCTCCTTAACCACTCGGACACTACAGCTCTGAACTTTCACCATCTGTTACATGATTCAATCAAATCGGATTCCAGCATTACTCTTATTAACCACAGCTGCTCAAGACATGTGACCAACATACTTATCAGCGCAGCTGTGGTGTCCGAGTGGTTAAGGAGATGGACTTGAAATCAATTGGGCTTTGCCCGCACAGGTTCGAATTCTGTCTACAGCGAGGGAGTCTTTTCATGATTTCCTCAGATGATGGCATATAAAACAAAGAATTATCATTACTTCAACACAACTATTGAGTTCTGAATGCTTTGGTGCAGGTCGTTAGGTAACAGAAAATAAGACCATATAAACCAAATCTGGTTAAAATAACGAAATAATTCTGCATTCACATGAGACCCCTGGTTTGGGGCACGCTAAATGGTAAAGCAAGATATGACTAAGTAAACTAACTGTCGATATGATGCTATCAAAATATTCTACCTTCAAATATTCTTTTCATTAGCCCCTAACTAGGTACTTAGCAGCATGATAAAACAGAATCAGGTAAAGTATCTGCAGCTAAAAATAACACAATGTATTAAATACTACCACACCAGATAAGGTAAAGTCCAATGCACACCTTACCTCTAGACAATAAAAAGGGCTTCCCATGTTTTGGCAAGCTGAGTGCTTGGGTTTTTCAGAACTAACACCTGAGCCTGACCACAGAATTTTCAAGTACATAAAACGATATGTATCTCCAAATATCTGTATGATGCTGAAGTTTGGACTCTAATAACAAAAGCATCTAATCCAGCAATAGATTTATAACATTCCCTGTTTCCAGACAATTAAGGCTCTTGCCTGGAAAGATTAGGTTCCACATATACACAGATTCTAGAATGAACAGGAAGCACAAGCATAACAGCCATGCTCAGTAAACGCCAACAATGCTGGCTTGGTCTACTGATCCCTATACCTCAAGAATGGCGACCAAAACAAATCTTATACAAACAACAATGAAATAAACACCAAAGAGTCAATACAAAGACAAAGCCAAGGAAACTTAAAAGAAATGTAAAATACTTTCCGCTGAGCTAAAATTTCTTGCTACCAGCCTTACGGTCTGGAGAGTAAGTGTTAACATTGGAGTCACTGCACTGGGTCACAAGATACATAGCACCTTAAAAGGCCACGACAGCATGCAATGGAAGAGGCACTTGAAGCCCCCACATCTTCATTTCACGTGTGCGACATGCACAAAGGTATGCAAGTCCCCGATGGGCCTGGTGAGCCATATCAATGCAGACATGTGGTTACAGGAGTATTCACTATACATATAACAACTCTAAAGGAACTATGGAAACTATGGACCACAGTTAAATTACATTCTATTAAACTTCCCTTACGACATCATAACAAACAGTGATTTTTTTTTCTAAATTAAAAGGATAAAATACTCCTTGCTGTAGACAGGATTCGAACCTGTGCGGTACAGAACCCAATGGATTTCAAGTCCATCTCCTTAACCACTCGGACACCACAGCTCTGAACATTAACCGTCTGTTACATAGTTCAATCAAATTGATTCCATCATTATTCTTAGTAGATACACCTGCTGAAGATATGTGAATGACATTCTTTTCGGAGCAGCTGTGGTGTCCGAGTGGTTAAGGAGATGGACTTGAAATCCTTTGGGCTCTTCCCGCATAGGTTCGAATCCTGTCCACAGCGAGGAATTCTTTTCTTGATTTCCTAACTAAAAAGATGGAATTTATAAATAAAGAATTATCATTAGTTCAGCATAGCTAAAGAGTTCTCAATGCTTTGGTGAAGGCCATTAGGTAAAAGAAAATAAGACCAAGTAAGCTAATTAAGGTTAACATAATGAAATAATTCTTCATGGTATCCCTGGATGGGTACAAGATGTGAGTTAGTAAACTAACTGTAGATATAATGATATCAAAATATTTTAACTTCATATATTCTGTTACTAGCAGCCTGATAACAAAATCACGTGAACACTCTGTCAATAAGATAACACAACGTGCCAAGTACGTGCACACCTGATAAGACATCATTCAATGAATTCCTTTCCGCTGAATAATAATCATCGTGAATAGTAATGAGAAAAAATTCTTCAGTCAACTTTTTATCGTTCAGGGATATCATTCACTTCCTGAATCCGGATGTTTCTATCTGCCTCTGTGTTCTATGAATAATTTAACGAGTCATTTCAAAAGAGCACTTTAAAGAATTTTCGTATTTGACCGATTTATTTGCAGCAACTATGTCTTTCAGAGATCATCGCCATATAATAATAACCTTCACATTTGATAAAACCTGATATTTGTAAATGTAACGACGCTTATCCTATAAAATTTAAAGAAAATTAATATAAATGACTAATACCTGGGTATCTACTATTACGCTATCAAATAAATCAGATGAAGCAGAAGAATTCTTTTTAAGAAATGTTGGGACAAACACAATAACATATTGTATGTGTGTGTGTGTATATATATATATATATATATATATATATATATATATATATATATATATATATATGTATATATATAAATACATATATATATATATATATATATATATATATATATATATATATATATATATATATATATATATATATATACATATATATATATATATATATATATATATATATATATATATATATATATATATTATATATATAAATATATATATATATATATATATATATATATATATATATATATATATATATATATATACATACATAAATGTGTGTTTTTACCTGACTCTTTCTGCTGCATCTTTAAACATTAATGATAATAATAATGATAATAAAAATAATAATAATAACAATAATAATAATAATAATAATAATAATAATAATAATAATAATAATAATAATAATAATAATAATTATATAAATATCAATAATAATAATAATTTAAATAATAATAATAATAATAATAATAATAATAATAATAATAATAATAATGTTAATAATAATAATAATAATAATAATAATAATAATAATAATAACAATAATAATAATAATAATAATAAATATTAACAAAATACTTCAGAGGCAATAGTAATAGTAAAAAGATTGGACTTTAATTGTAAACTGACATTTTATAATTAAAATAATATCAAATTAAAAGAAACCCGCCATCTGCAATGAACTTTTATATTTAATGCAAATTTTAACATGATTCCCTCTCTTCCATGGAGGCCAATGGAACGGGCAACCTAACATCTCTACCAAACCCTTCCTAAAAGATGGACAATAGAAAGCAAGAATTAAAAGTATGAAGCATCACAGCAACGGGAATATATATATATATATATATATATATATATATATATATATATATATATATATATATATATATATATATATATATATATATATAAAACACAACTGATCTTCCAAATTCTAAAATCTTAAAAGCCCTAAAATAATAATAATAATAATAATTATTATTATTATTATTATTATTATTATTAAAACCCATTCAATCAAATTCCTAGAATCTCATAAAGGTTAACACTTCAAGTAACCTATATAGCACTGCCTACATTGCGCTCCACACGGCACACCGTAGGCGACCACAACGGAAAAGACCAATACGTGTAAAGAACACCCGAAGACAAAGGTCAAAGATCCAAAAAGTTCATTATTCAGAAGTGGAAGAAATTCGATAAAGGTCTGACTGAAAGAGAAATTCACAACATGGACTAACATTTGAGGTATAATGCACGACATTATACATAGATTTAATGTATGTACTGTAGATTCATAAAGTGTACTAATTTAATATACTGTATGGAAAATATACTGTAGGAAATGAAGTGAGTGATTGGTTTCCGGTGAGAGTGGGGCTGAGACAGGGATGTGTGATGTCGCCGTGGTTGTTTAACTTGTAATTTGATAGAGTGGTGAGAGAGGTGAATGCTCGAGTGCTTGGACGAGGATTAAAACTGGTAGGCGAGAATGACCATGAATGGGAGGTAAATCAGTTGTTGTTTGCGGATGATACTGTACTGGTAACAGACACAGAAGAGAAGCTTGACCGACTAGTGACAGAATTTGGAAGGGTGTGTAAGAGAAGGAAGTTGAGAGTTAATGTGGGTAAGAGTAAGGTTATGAGATGTACGAGAGATGAAGGTGGTGCAAGGTTGAATGTCATGTTGAATGGAGAGTTACTTGAGGAGGTGGATCAGTTTAAGTGCTTGGGGTCTGTTGTTGCAGCAAATGGTGAAGTGGAAGCAGATGTACGTCAGAGAGTGAATGAAGGTTGCAAAGTGTTGGGGGCCGTTAAGGGAGTAGTAAAAAATAGAGGGTTGGGCATAAATGTAAAGAGAGTTCTATATGAGAAAGTGATTATACCAACTGTGATGTATGGATCGGAGTTGTGGGGAATGAAAGGGATGGAGAGACAGAAATTTAATGTGTTTGAGATGAAGTGTCTAAGGAGTATGGCTGGTATATCTCGAGTAGATAGGGTTAGGAACGAAGTGGTGAGGGTAAGAACAGGTGTAAGAAATGATTTAGCGGCTAGAGTGGATATGAATGTGTTGAGGCCATGTTGAGAGAATGGAAAATGGCTGTCTGCTAAAGAAGGTGATGAATGCAAGAGTTGATGGGAGAAGTACAAGAGGAAGGCCAAGGTTTGGGTGGATGGATGGTGTGAAGAAAGCTCTGGGTGATAGGAGGATAGATATGAGAGAGGCAAGAGAGCGTGCTAGAAATAGGAATGAATGGCGAGCGATTGTGACGCAGTTCCGGTAAGCCCTGCTGCTTCCTTCGGTGCCTTAGATGACCGCGGAGGTAGCAGCAGCAGGGGATTCAGCATTATGAAGCTTCATCTGTGGTGGATATGTGGGAGGTTGGGCTGTGGCACCCTAGCAGTACCAGCTGAACTCGGTTGAGTCTCTTGTTAGGCTGGAGGAACGTAGAGAGTAGAGGTCCCCTTTTTTGTTTTGTTTCATTTGTTGATGTCGGCTACCCCCCAAAATTGGGGGAAGTGCCTTTGGTATATGTATGTATGTATGTAAAAGATAAAAAAAAAATATTGTTAATATTTGAGAGAACCTTTTTTTCATAAATGTAATAACGTTTACTTTATAAAAATTAAATAAAATTAATATAAAAGAACATATATATATTATATATATACATATGTATATATATACAAACAGAGACAGACACACACACACACACACACACACATATATATATATATATATATATATATATATATATATATATATATATACATACTGTGTATATACTGTACATATGTATATACACAGTATGTATATATATATATATATATATATATATATATATATATATATATATATGTGTGTGTGTGTGTGTGTATATATATATATATATATATATATATATATATATATATATATATACATAAACATGTGTTTGTGTATATATATATATATATATATATATATATATATATATATATACATAAACATGTGTTTGTGTAAGTGTTTTTACCTAAACATATAAAACATTATCCTACACTAAAATTAAAGTGGAAAATTTTTCACACGTTTTGTTATGAATTTTGAAGTATGCAATCACTCGAGTCTCCCATTCAAATTATCCAATTTGTTTTACTGCCAGACTTTTACAAATCTTCTAAGTTCACAGACAGCATCGGTCACGATTATCGTATTCATTTGATTTCCCTGTAAATTCTGATAGCATCCTGACCTCGCCTCGAGAGGCAATAGAAAAAGTAGTTCTTAAGAGTGCACTGTGACATTACCTGTTTAACGCAATTATTCAGATTAATTTAGTACGTTAAGATTTTTCTTTTCATTTAATTCTCAATTATAGGTCATTACGACATACAATTCATATCAGAAAACAATTCTTTGAACTTTGATTAATAGTCAATTTCTGATTTATATCTAGATATACTGGGTGGGGATACCTTAACGTGGTGAAAGGGTTTGTGAATCACCATGAATCAGCATAGCTGTACTACTCAGGGCCACCCATACTAGCTTGGTTTGCTATGAGCGATCAGACCACCGCACTGGCCAGCGTGGTGAAGATAACTGACCAAACCTCTTATATGAATAACGACAAGTCTGAGGCCTTTGTCCTGCAGTGTGCTAGAAACGACTGCAGTTGCTGTTGTTGGTGTTGTTCTTGTTGTATACTACTACTATTACTACTACTACTACTAATACTACTAGTGGTAGTAGGTTGGCCAGGGCACCAGCCGCCCGTTGAGATACTACCACTAGAGAGGTATTGGATCCTTTGACTGGCCAGACAGTAATGCATTGGATCCCTCTCTCTGGTCACGGCTTATTTTTTCTTTGCCTACACTTACACAGAATAGTCTGGCCTATTCTTTACATATTCTCGTCTTTCCTCATACACCTGACAACAATGAGATACTTAACACTTCTTCACCCAAGGGGTTAATTACTGTACTGCAATTTGTTCAGTGTACTTTCCTCTTGGTAAGGGTAGATGAGACTCTTTAGCTATGGTAAGCAGCTCTTCTAGGAGAAGGACACTCCAAAATTAAACCATTGTTCTCTAGACTTGGGTAGTGCCATAGCCTCTGTACCATGGTCTTCCACTGTCTGGGGTTAGAGTTCTCTTGCTTGAGGGTACACTCGGGCACACTATTCCATCTTATTATTTTTTTATTCCTCTTGTTTTTTTGAAATGGTGTGTTGGACAGGCTTAATAGAAGGGCCGTGGATGCCTGGTGGTTTATCAAGAGGTTGTCTTTTCCTTTTTCTGACTCTTTTTCTTCTCAAAACCATCTTTACTGTCCTCCCTTCAGTTGAAGTGGCTATCCTGGAGGGTATTTAGCCTTGCATGGTGTATCGGCTCCTCCATGTTGACCAGTTTTTCCGACTTTTTACTATAGTCTATGGGTATCATCAATCACTTTATTTATAATTCTGTACATATTGTTTTTGTTATAATTCTTGTTAATCTAGTTTTTAAGTATGATGTCTCTTTTTTATTTCTATTAATTCTTATGCTGTCTGGAGACATTGAGCGAAATCCGGGACCAGTACGTCCTAGATTTCGTCAATGTCGTCTTCTGTATTGCAATATTCGTGGTCTTCATGCAAATATCCAAGACCTTACAGTTGCATCCAGACAGTATGATATTCTTTTGTGCTCAAAACTTTGAATTCTAATATGAGGCACTCATCTGAGCTCCTTATAAGTGGTTTTAAGAAGCCAATAATGTTGAAACGCAATGCCATCCCTAGGGCCAGGGGAATGGCAGTGTATATTAGAACAGAGTACCCTGCTTCTCATAAGTCCAGACATGGATGATTCTATCTTCGATTGTCTTCTTACCATTATGGCTAAGATACAAGAAGATGATAGAAAGGCTTCTTTTGTCTTTGTTGGTGATTTTAATGCTCACCATAGGGAGTGGTTAAGTTCTATCTCTCCTACCGATCGCCATGGCTTAAGAGCTTTAGACTTTGCCTCCGAATCAGGCTGTGAGCAAATCATAAATGAAGCTACTCACAGGTCTGGTAATTGCTTGGACCTCGTATACACTGACTCCCCTGGCGTTATAACTAGTAAGGTTGGTTCTCCAGTCGGGACATCTGATCATGCCTTGATTTCATTATTAGTGAAGACTGAGCAGCCTGTCCCTGATATATCATATTCTTGTAAAATTTATATGAAATCCCAAGCAGACTGGAATGGAATTTTGCATGATCTTTTGTGCTTGAATTGGTCACAATTATATAATAGTGTAGATCCTGTTGTCCCTTTGAATGAGAATCTAGTCAACATAATCGATATGCGTATCCCTTCTCGTGTGCTGAGGTACCGAGTGAAAGACAAACCGTGGTTCAATTATGATTGTAGACGTGCTTATTTGGAGAAGCAGGAGGCCTATCACCTTTGGAAGGGTAACAGATCAGATTTGACCTGGAACAACTATACTCTGCTTCGAGCTTTTGCTCAGAGAGTTTATGCCTCAACTGAAAAGGGGTACAATTTTACCATAAAAGAAACCCTTTCTGGTACAACTCAGGAACATAAATGGTGGTCTACCCTTAAATCTGCACTGATGGCTCAGTCACTCACTGTCCAAAGGAAAAGGCAACCCTTTTGGCTGATGTTTTTGACAGTAACCAGAGTAATGAAAAACTTGAACTTCCTCATTCCTGTTTTCCTGAGGCTAAACTAACTAGTTTAGCTTTTCGATCTCGTGAGATTAAAACTCTGTTGATGGACCTTGATGCTTATGGTGGTGTAGACCCAAATGGTATTTTTCCTTTGTTTTTTATAAAGACAGCAGATTTCTTAGCTCCAAAGTTATCTGTTATTTTGCGCAAGTTAGCAAGAGGAGGAACTTTTAGCACTTGTTGGAGAATTGGTAATGTTACTCCTCTATGTAAATGTGTTTGTGGTAGCTCAAGTCCCACTGATTACCGCCCAATTTCCATAACTCCCATATAATCTAAAGTTTTTGAACGTCTTAATAGGTTTGCTGAAGATAATCATTTACTCCCTAGTTTGCAATTTGGTTTTCGTAAAGGCCTTGGAGCATGTGATGCCCTTCTTACAATCTCCAATGCTGTACAGAAGTCCCTTGATTGTGGTCAGGAAGTGCGTATGATTGGCCTTAATTTTAGTGCTCCCTTTGACCGTGTAAATCATGAGGCCCTTGTTTTCAAACTGAAACAGTTGGGAGTGGGTGGGTCGTTTCTTAGCATTATTATTGATTTTTTAAGTAATAGATCTCAAGGAGTTGTTGTTGACGGGCACCATAGTGAGTATAGGAATGTGATATCTGGTGTTCCACAGGGTAGTGTTCTTGGCCCATTACTTTTCATACTATATACACATGACATGTGGTTTGGCCTAGAAAACAAGCTTGTTGCATATGCAGATGATGCTACTCTCTTTGCATCAATTCCATCCCCTGAATGTAGATCTAGGGTTGGTGAATCCCTTAATAGAGATTTAGCTAAAATTAGTGCATGCTGCAAATTATGGGGTATGAAGTTGAATCCTAACAAAACTCAAAGTATGATTGTAAGTAGGTCAAGGACGGTGGCTCCTCAACATCCGGATCTCAGTATTGATAATGTATCCTTAAATTTGTATGACTCTTTCAAAATTTTAGGTGTGATTCTCGACAGCAAATTTACTTTTGAGAAACATTTAAGGTCTGTGTCTTCTTCAATTGCACAAAAAATTGGCTTGTTGAGAAAATCTTTTAAGATTTTCGGTGATCAATCTATTCTGAAGAAGTGTTTTAATTCTTTCATTCTACCTTGTTTTGAGTATTGTTCTCCTGTCTGGTCTTCAGCTGCTGATTTTCATCTTAATTTGTTGGACAGAAACTTACGGTCTATTAAATTTCTTATTCCTGATCTAGATATTAATCTCTGGCACCGTCGTTCAATTAGTTCATTATGCATGTTGCATAAGATTTTTCATAACTCTGACCATCCTTTACATTCAGATCTCCCTGGACAATTCTATCCTGTTCGTAATACTAGGCAAGCAGTTAATTCTAATAGCCAGGCCTTCTCCATCCTGAGGCTCAATACTACGCAGTACTCCAGAAGTTTTATTAGAGCTGTAACCAAGATGTGGAATGATCTTCCTAATCGGGTAGTTGAATCAGTAGAACTTCAAAAGTTCAAAGTTGGAGCAAATGCTTTTTGTTGACCAGGCGAACATGAGTCTTTTTATAGTTTATATATGACATATTTGTTTTTGATGTTGTTAATAGTTTATATATGACATAACTGTTTTGACGTTGTTGCCTTTTTTAGAGTGATTTATTGTTAATTTGTTCTTTTCATTTATTTATTTCATTTCCTCACTGGGCTTTTTTACCCTATTGGGGCCCTTGGGCTTATAGCATCTTGCTTTTCCAACTAGGGTTGTAGCTTGGATAGTAATAATAATAATAATAATAATCGCAATAAAAAAAGAAAAAGAAAAAGAAGAAAAGACAATATCAATTATAAATAAAAATTGCATTTAATTGCAACACCTCCATCCTTTATTCATTATTTCTTGTTTATTTGAAGGACAACTGGAATCCTTCCTCCAAGGAAGAATAAAAGGATTTTCTTGCATTTACTGATCAAATATTGTTAGCTGCTGGAGAAATTGAAACGTTATACATATTCATTCGCATTCAAAAAGCATAACTATATATATATATATATATATATATATATATATATATATATATATATATATATATATATATATATACATATATATATATATATATATATATATATATATATATATATATATATATATGATATCACGTAACCAAACAAATTGAATACCTATAAATGTAAAATCAGAGTGCAATATAAAAAACTTCATGTATATAACTATATATAAATATATATACATTTATATACACAACATATATACATATATATACAAACATATATACACAACATTATATACATATATATACACAACAAATATATATATATATATATATATATATATATATATATAAATATATACATACATATATATACACAACATTATATACATATATACACAAAACATATATATATATATATATATATATATATATATATATATATATATATATAAACATATGAATATATATATAAATAAATATATATATATATATATATATATATATATATATATATATATATATATATATATATATATATATATATATATATTCAAAGAACCTAATAAGTTGCTAGCAGTATTATCTCAATGGGTGGTTGGTGCCTTTTATGTCCAACCTGTTATCATAGTTTGTAATGCTCTCTCTCTCTCTCTCTCTCTCTCTCTCTCTCTCTCTCTCTCTCTCTCTCTCTCTCTCTCTCTCTCTCTCTCTCTCTCTCTTTTATGAGAAGGCCATTTAGTAAAATCAAAAAAAATAAATTGTCAATGAATTTATTTGGAATTTGCCATTCAAAATAAAATGAAAGGAAACTTGGAAATGACATAAATCTTTATTTAATTCTTCCTATATGTAACAGAACAAAACCTAAAATATAACAAAAACTAAAACTAACATGGAACCAAAAAGGGTATTCTTATACATAATTATATCCTTTAATGTGAAAAACATATCCTGTATACATAAAAGCCTCTTCTATAATCAACACCTTTTGAAATTAAGGGACTCCACGTAGACCTTCCCGTGGATAAAGTCAACCCTTTTGTTCTGAAGAAAATCAGTCCCTATCATAGGTTGTGACTTAGACATGACAAACGGGTCCACACGCCCAACACAACCGTTGATTTCCAATTCCAGACTGCTCACTTTCTTGCTGATTCGGACAGGGTCCTTGGCGCATACGGCAAAATATGCTGGTTCCGACAGGGATTCTTGAGCAAAATCCAACGTCATCGGC
>NC_090729.1:179075773-179078273 GCF_036898095.1 Palaemon carinicauda | reverse complement strand
TGGTCGTTGCATAACATATTCCTATTTAAAATTACACCAAGGTCTTTAATTGCTTCCTTGTTTGTGATTGTCTCATTATTAGGTCCCTTGTATGCATACACCATTCCTTCTCTGTTTCCATAATTTACTGATTCGAATTTATCGGAGTTAAATACCATCCTATTTATCTCCGCCCATTCATATATTTTGTTTAGATCTCTTTGTAGTGAGTTCCTATTTTCATCACAAGTAATTTCTCTACTTATTCTTGTGTCATCGGCGAAACTTCTCACTACGGAGTTTTCAACATCACAGTCTATGTCACAGTCTATGGCACACCCGATATTACCTGGGCTTCAACTGATTTCTCGTCATTTGCAACAACTATCTGTTTTCTGTTTTGCAGGAATTCTTTTACCCATTTTCCTATCTTTCCCACAATATTATGCTTTCTCATTTTTTTCTCCAATATGTTATGGTCTACCTTGTCAAAGGCTTTTCCAAAATCTAGATAGATCACATCTGTGTCTTTTTCATTTATCATATTTTTGTATATGTTTTCATAGTGTGCTATCAGTTGGGTCTGTGTACTTTTTCCAGGCACGAAACCGTGTTGACCCATATTAAACAAATTATTTTTGACCAAATGGTTCATTATTTTCTTTTTTATTACCCTCTTATACACTTTCATAATATGTGATGTTAGACTAACAGGTCTATAATTGCTTGCCTCTAGTCTTGATCCACTTTTGAAGATAGGGGTTATATGTTATTTATGTTTAACATATATCTCGCTCATATCTACACTCTGTCTTAGCAGTATTGCAAGCGGCTTCGCGATAGTGTTTGCAGTTTTTTTTTAACAAAATCGCTGGAACTCCATCTGGTCCGGCTGCCGATCCATTTTTAATTTCGTTTATAGCCGTGACAATATCTGCTTCATTAATATCTATATCCGTTAGATATTCAACATTTTCTTCTCTCATTTCTGTTTCATTATTCTCATTCGCAATTCTTGGCGTGAACTCACTCTTATATTTTTCTGCTAATATGTTGCATATTTCCTTTTTTTCATTCGTTAGCCGTCCTTCAATTCTTAGAGGGCCTATTTCTATTCTCCCTTTATTCATCTTTTTTGCATAGGAGTAAAGTACTTTGGGGTTTCTTTTTATATTTTGAAGTGTCCTTTCTTCTAAGTCCCCTTTTTTCATTTTCTTTCGACTGTATAATCTTTTGTTCTGCATTTTCTATCTTACATTTTATTTCCCTCATTTTCCACACATTTTTTTCTTTTGCAAGATTTTTCTTCCACTTTCTAATTTTCTGAAATAAGATCCTTCTGTCTCTTGGTATGCACGTCTTTTGTTTATTGTTTTTTTTTCGGTACATATTTTTCAACAATTTTCTCCAGTATTTTGTACAGTATGTCCGTATTCACCTGTATATTATCACTTACAAATACATTTTCCATTCTTTATTCAGTTCTTCATTTATTTCTGACCATTTTATATTCTTACTGTAAAAATTATATTTTCCATATCCTTCCCAAAGTTTTGTGCTTTTATTAATTCTGTGATCACTTGCTTTGGAATGAACTATCAATTCTATGACATTGTGGTCTGAAATTCCCGTGTTATACACTATTATTTCTTTAACATAATTCACCTCATTCACAAATACTAGATCTAGGACATTTTCCTTTCTTGTTGGAATGTGGTTTATTTGTTGCATATTATGTTCTAATAGCATATCTTGAAGCCTTTCAAATTGCCTCTTATCTTCTGCGCTACTATTACTCTCTTTTTTATATGTATACATACAACCACTTTCTTCTATCCGTTCTTTCCAATCCACGAAAGGAAAGTTAAAATCTCCGGATAGGAGTATATTCCAGTCTTTATGGTTTCTACATATATCATCTATTTTTTCTATTATTATGTCAAACTCCTTAGTATTTGGGGGTCTGTAAACTACAATATTCACTAGTTTTTCAAATTCAAATTCTACCGCAATCAATTCACATTCTGTGTTGCTGTATTTTTCACAGACTTTTCCTTGATTTATGTCTCTTCCATATATTGCGGTTCCCCCTTGATTCCTATTGTTTCTGTCTGATCTATAAGTTTGGAAACCCTTTATCTGGTCATCACTGCCAGTCTATTGGGAATACCATGTTTCACTTATATTTAATATATCTATTTTTTCAATTTGGGTTAGTTCTTCTAGGAACTCTATTTACCTTTTAGAGTTACTCGTGACTAAACCCTGTTCATTCATCACTATTATGGTTTGTGTTTCATTCCCATTATTTAATATTGGTAATAATATGGATTCTCCCATGCTTCCTTCCTGTTCTGATATGATGTTCTTTTTTTAATTTCTCGGAATTCTGCCATTAAAAAATCCAACTTTTCCATAATATTTGTTCTTTCGCCTTCATACTTATTTTTGTGTGTAAACCTGCAATTATCCCCATATCTGCACCAACCCCTGGCATTACAGATGCATTCTTTGTAGCTGG
>NC_090729.1:179065773-179070773 GCF_036898095.1 Palaemon carinicauda | reverse complement strand
ATAATTATTGCAATATTATTATTATTATTATTATTATTATTATTATTATTATTATTATCATTATTCCTGATAAGATGACCATCACCAATATAGATAAAAAAAGAGAAAGGATAATATATCCAATAACAAAATTGCAAATCAAAAAAATATATAAAAAGAAGTACACTTTGCCAATTCCATTAATCTTCTGTGATGACAAAATCCATTGATGAAAAACTTGAAAGACTCAATGAATCTCCTCGTATCTTTCAAGGTCATTAGCACTACGGCTTTCACTAAAAAACAACAATAAAAAAAAACAAAAGAAATAAAAACGAGATAAAAAGATCCGATTCTGGACTTCTCAATGGAAGCTGAAAAGCCTTTGCGCTATCATAGCTAAAAATATCGCTTCGTAATATATGTCGGTAATGATAACGGTCTCTCTCTCTCTCTCTCTCTCTCTCTCTCTCTCTCTCTCTCTCTCTCTCTCTCTCTCTCTCTCTCTCTTCGTTAACCTTCTTTGGAGAAAAGAAAGAAAAAAAAACAATTAAAAATATTACCAGCTTTGGAATTTTCGTTTATTATGGTCTGATTGATTACTTCTTTGAAACAACGTGAACTTCGTTATATATATATATATATATATATATATATATATATATATATATATATATATATATATATATATATATATATATATATATAAACATACTCAGTATATATATAAATAAATAAACATATATATATATATATATGTATATATATATATATATATATATATATATATATATATATATATAATATACAGTACATATGTATGTATATATATAGTGTGTGTATATATATATATATATATATATATATATATATATATATATATATATTATATATATGTATATATACATATATATATATATATATATATATATATATATATATATATATATATATATATATATATATTTGTGTATGTATATACTGTATGTATGTATGTATATGTCGCATATATCTATATATCTATCTATCTATCGATCTATCTATCTATATGTATATATATACATACACATATATATACATACATATATTCATATGTAATATATATATATAGATATATAGATATATAAGTGTGTATATATATATATATATATATATATATATATATATATATATATATATATATATATATATATATATATATAAATTCTAATATCAGCTGACGATAAAAAAATATACATATGTATTTCAAGAACAATTGCTAATGATGTACTTTACAATCACGAATCATTTCATTCAACGGATAACAATCAACAAACAAAAAACCTGAGATACGATTACTATTATATACAAATACGAACACGAAATTTATATGGTTCAGAGGAAGAAAAATTTCAATATTAATGTCAAGGAAGAAATTTCAATCAGCGGCTCGTTTTACAAAGTGATGTCAGAGTACGTGAATAAAATCATGGCGTCGTGATATTTCCATGAGAGAGAGAGAGAGAGAGAGAGAGAGAGAGAGAGAGAGAGAGAGAGAGAGAGAGAGAGAGAGAGAGAGAGAATAAACACTGACCACACATATCTATATATATGTGTATATGTACATATATATATATATTTATATATTTATTTATATATATATATATACATATATATATATATATATATAAATATATATATATATATATATATATATATATATATATATATATATATGTATATATATATATATATATTTTCCTGTCCCGTATAGCAGCATAGCAAAGAATATGACAACTCTGCCTCTCCCCGTCCCTTGAGGAGAGGGATTAGTCATACCCTAGTGAGAGCAGGTACCCCTAAAGGAGTGCATAACTATCTAAATATTACCTCTCACCAGAGTATGACTACTTCCTCTCCCTTATGCCAGAGAAGTATGTACGGTATATATATGGACAGATAATACTTCATTATCATATACGAGATTATTACTATTATTATTATTATTATTATTATTATTAGTAGTAGTAGTAGTAGTAGTAGTAGTAGTAGTAGTAGTAGTAGTAGTAGTAGTAGTAGTAGTACACACCCCATTAAAAGCATACGAGCCTATGAATTTGAATAGCTAATTCGGTCCTCTTCATTTCTACTAAATTATAAGTACAATTTAGCAAAACTGATTTTCCAATTGCCAATCGAAACACAACATCAGGAACAGAATTGATAATCTATTCTCATGACTCTTGACCACTTTTAAAAACTCATAGCCAGCAAATTAACGTTGCGATACAGCAATTGCCAACGATAATCGCCATGTCGACGATACACATATTTACATATATTTAAATATGATGATGGATGCATGCAATTTGGCTCACGTAACGATACCTAAGAGAGATTATTATTCTCGATTAATATAATAGCTACTGGGAATGCCAAGTTGGTAGCTAAATAGCACGTGAAGCTTGAAAATGTTATATGAAATTATCAAAAATAAAAGAAAGATTACTTCCTCGTTGATTTCTTCCACACTGAAGTTAAAGTCTTTAGCCCATTTTATGAATCTAGATCTATAGCAGTAGTAGTTCTAGGAATTCAGATCTAAAGTAGTGGTCGTAACAGTAATGGTAGTAATCATAGGAATAAAGATCTATAGTAATAGTAGTAATTCTAGGAATCCAGATCTATAGTAATAGTAGTAATTCTAGGAATCGAGATCTATAGTAGTAGTGTTAATACTAGGAATCTAGGTCTATAATAGTAGTAGAAATTCTAAGAATCTTGATTTACAGTAGTATTATTATTATTATTATTATTATTATTATTATTATTATTATTACTTACTAAGCTACAACCCCAGTTGGAAAAGCAGTATGCTATAAGCCCAGGGGCTCCAACAGGGAAAATAGCTCAGTGCGGAAAGGAAAAAAGGAAAATAAAATATTCTAAGAAGAGTAACAACAATAAATATCTCCTATATAAACTATAAAAACTTTAACAAAACAAGAGGAAGAGAAATAAGATAGGAGAGTGTGCTCGAGTGTACCCTCAAGCGAGAGAACTCTAACCCAAGACAGTGAAAGGCCATGGTACAGAGGCTATGGCACTACCCAAGACTAGAGAACAGTGGTTTGATTTTGGAGTGTCCTTCTCCTAGAAGAGCTGCTTACCACAGCTAAAGAGTCTCTTCTACCCTTACCAAGAGGAAAGTGGCACTGAACAAGTACAGTGCAGTAACCCCTTGGGTGATGAAGAATTGTTTGGTAATCTGTGTTGTCAGGTGTATGAGGATAGAGGAGAATATGTAAAGAATATGCCAGACTATTCAGTGTGTATGTAGGCAAAGGGAAAATGAACCGTAACCAGAGAGGAGGATCCAATGTAGTACTGTCTGGCCAGTCAAAAGACCCCATAACTCTCTAGCGGTAGTATCTCAACGGGTGGCTGGTGCCCTGGCCAACCTACTACCTACAAAATAGGAATCCAGATCTAAAGTAGTAGTGGTACTAGGAATCTAGATCTATAGTAGCAGTGGTAGTAGTAGGAATCCAGATCTATAGTAGTAGCGGTAGTACCAGTAGCAATCCTTGAATCTCGTCGGTTTAAAAACAGAAAACGTCAGCTGAAAAACACATCTGAATATCGAGTGCCTCAAACTCTCCTCGAGATTGATTGACTGATTGAAAGTTTCCAGGCATCCTGACCTCTCCCGGAGAGGCAATAGAAAAAGCTGTTCTTAAGAGTGCACTGTGACATTACCTGTTTAACGCAATTATTCAGATTCATTTAATACGTTAAGATTTTTCTTTTCATTTAATTCTCAATTATAGGTCATTACGACATACAATTCATATCAGAAAACAATTCTTTGAACTTTGATTCATAGTCAATTTCTGATTTATATCTAGATATACTGGGTGGGGATACCTTAACGTGGTGAAAGGGTTTGTGAATCACCATGAATCAGCATAGCTGTACTACTCAGGGCCACCCATACTAGCTTGGTTTGCTATGAGCGATCAGACCACCGCACAGGCCAGCGTGGTGAAGATAACTGACCAAACCTCTTATATGAATAACGACAAGTCTGAGGCCTTTGTCCTGCAGTGTACTAGAAACGACTGCAGTTGCTATTGTTGGTGTTGTTCTTGTTGTATACTACTACTACTACTATTACAACTACTACTAGCTATAGTAGCAACAAAAAAGAAAAGAAAAAGAAGAAAAGACACTATCAATTACAAATAAAAATTGCATTTAATTGCAACACCTCCATCCTTTGTTCATTATTTCTTGTTTATTTGAAGGACAACTGGAATCCTTCCTCCAAGGAAGAATTAAGGGATTTTCTTGCATTTACTGATCAAATATTGTTAGCTGCTGGAGAAATTGAAACGTTATATATATTCATTCGCATTCAAAAAGCATAACTATATATAAATATATATATATATATATATATATATATATATATATATATATATATATATATATATATATATATATATATATATATATATATATATATATATATATATATATATATATATATATA
Organism: Palaemon carinicauda; assembly: GCF_036898095.1. Classification (NCBI taxonomy): domain Eukaryota; kingdom Metazoa; phylum Arthropoda; class Malacostraca; order Decapoda; family Palaemonidae; genus Palaemon; species Palaemon carinicauda. The sequence continues at coordinate 179,066,260 of NC_090729.1, read as the reverse complement.
TATATATATATGAGAGCACGTAACCAAACAAATTGAATATCGAAATACTTTTAAAATGTAAAATCAGAGTGCAATATAAAAAACTTCATGTATATATATATATATATATATATATATATATATATATATATATATATATATATATACAAATATATATACACAACATTATATACATATATACACACAACATATATATATATATACAGTATATATATATGTATATATATATATATATATATATATATATATATATATACTGTATATATTTATTGATATATATATATATATATATATATATATATATATATATATATATATATATATATATATATATATAAATGAATATATATAAATATATATATATGTAAATATATAAATATATATACAAATATATATATATATATATATATATATATATATATAACTATATAAATATATATATATATATATATATATATATATATATATATATATATATATATATATA
>NC_090729.1:179053273-179055773 GCF_036898095.1 Palaemon carinicauda | reverse complement strand
TTTTCACAGACTTTTCCTTGATTTATGTCTCTTCCATATATTGCGGTTCCCCCTTGATTCCTATTGTTTCTGTCTGATCTATAAGTTTGGAAACCCTTTATCTGGTCATCACTGCCAGTCTATTGGGAATACCATGTTTCACTTATATTTAATATATCTATTTTTTCAATTTGGGTTAGTTCTTCTAGGAACTCTATTTACCTTTTAGAGTTACTCGTGACTAAAACCCTGTTCATTCATCACTATTATGGTTTGTGTTTCATTCCCATTATTTAATATTGGTAATAATATGGATTCTCCCATGCTTCCTTCCTGTTCTGATATGATGTTCTTTTTTTCATTTCTCGGAATTCTGCCATTAAAAAATCCAACTTTTCCATAATATTTGTTCTTTCGCCTTCATACTTATTTTTGTGTGTAAACCTGCAATTATCCCCATATCTGCACCAACCCCTGGCATTACAGATGCATTCTTTGTAGCTGGGGCTCTATTTGTGGAGATTTGGGTTGAAAGGCCTTTTTTGGTGCATAGTGCGGTATATACGCGGCCTGCTTTTTTGTTTCTTTTTTTTTTTTTTTTTTTAATTTTTGTTTTCTTTTCAGTTTGCTGAGTTTTCTTACTCTCATTCATAGTTGCAGGATGCATATATCGAAATTTTTTGTTGAAACTGCATCCTTTTCCTTCTTTAAGGGTTTTACATATTTTTGGATGGAGATCTCTGCATTCGTCTCCATATCCGTCTAAATACGCACATTTACCATATATTTCATAATTATTGCATATCTTTGGATGCTTGTAGTAGCATCTTTCGCCAAATTTGCAATTCCCTCTTTTCAGCCTATTACAGACTATATCTTTTCTTTTTTTTTTTTCTTGTTCTTGCTCTTCCCTAAAAGTATGTAGGTCCGGGTAGAGTCTCTTGGGTCTATTATTTGTTTCCATCTGATAATTTATTTCTTCATAAGTATGTTGTTGGATGGCATCATAAGTTATATCAATGATTTCCTCTGCATCCTTACACATATCCTGTTCATTTTTCCTCTTCTTCTTCTTCTTCTTCTTCAACTATTTGCAGCTTTAGTCTCACGACTTATTATATTTTTTATCCAGACTAAGCATGTTGAGCAGAATACCTTTGTGTCTCTATTTTTTATTTTTTTGCTGTATTTCAGCACATGTGGGGTGTGTTGGAACATGACAGGCATTACATTTTCTAATCAGTTGTTGAGGATTATTAATGGAATACCATATCTTACATGTATTACACCATTTTGGCATTCTTTTTCCCAATGCATCAATCAGCATATTCACCATATTGGACTTGTTATTGTTCTTTGATGGAATGTGTTTGATTGATGTAGACTTTCTTTATAAGTCTCTTTATCACTTGGATCTTCTTTGGAATTTCTTCAATTATTTTACTGATGTTTTCCGCAGATTTGTTCAGTCTATTGGATCATATTGTTTCATATATGTCTGCGAATATTTTTCCGTCACACTGGTTGGAGTTGCTAGTGACATCTGTAGTCAATCGGCTCGATCTCTCTGTTTCGCCAACTCATGGAATTTTGCTTTTGCTGACTCCAGCGATGTCTCTCCCACGAGTTGCCTGTGTTATACAATGCCATCTTGATCAGATTTTTTATTAATTCACAAGATAACTATCCTATGCCGACGTTTATCCCACTTTTCTTTCGGCCTCAAACTAATCACCGACTATTCACGAAAACTTGTAGCTATATTTCACTGATAACCTTTTTGTTATCCGCGTTAAATCAGGATATTTTTAGGGACGCACCAGGTGTTCACTTCACCGGCACACAAATACAACTCAGAGGAGAGAGAGAGAGAGAGAGAGAGAGAGAGAGAGAGAGAGAGAGAGAGAGAGACGAGAGAGAGAGGAGAGAGAGCATTATACAAAAACAGTCTCAAAAGAGCATCATAAGGCAAAGCTTCGTCAGACGAGCGAGAGAGAAAGATAGAAAGCGAAGCTCTCCAAGCCATTCCCCTTCTCATGAACTGGGCGGGCCATGACACTTGCCATGAACCTATTTGGGTCATTTCCGGCCTTTGAGATAGCCCTCATTTATTCTCCCAAACCTTCGCTATGCAATTTTATATACCGATGTCTTTAATGAATGAATTAAAAAAAAATATAAAACAAATATACTTTGATGAAATATTTTAATTTGAGATTCAAATCACGTTAATTATATCAAAACCATTGCCAACAGTAACAACAATAATACTTTCTTTCAGTATGCAGGCTCTATAAACCGACATCTTTATTAAATCATTTATAAAAGAATTATAAATCAAATAAACTTTTATCAAATATTTCCCTTTTGAGAACTAAAGTCACGTTAATGACATTAAAAACTATCATCAACAATAAGAACAATAATCCTTTCGAGTATTATTGATAACTAGTGTACGCACCCTTAGTTTTGAGACTGAGGTTATATAAAGCAGGTTTAAACTTTCGTCAACAGTTGAAAA
>NC_090729.1:179022156-179034656 GCF_036898095.1 Palaemon carinicauda | reverse complement strand
TCCTCCTACTACTACTACTATAGATCTAGATTCCTATTAGCACTGCTACTGTAAAACTAGACTCCTCCTCCTCCTCCTCCTCCTCCTCCTCCTCCTCCTACTATAGATCTAGATTCCTATTACCACTACTACTGTAAAACTAGACTCCTCCTCCTCCTCCTCCTCCTACTACTACTACTATAGATCTAGATTCCTATTACCACTGCTACTATAGATCTGGATTCCTATTACCACTACTACTGTAAAACTAGACTCCTCCTCCTCCTCCTCCTCCTCCTCCTACTACTACTACTACTACTATAGATCTAGATTCCTATTACCACTACTACTGTAAAACTAGACTCCTCCTCCTCCTCCTACTACTACTACTACTACTACTACTACTATAGATCTAGATTCCTATTACCACTACTACTGTAAAACTAGACTCCTCCTCCTCCTCCTCCTCCTACTACTACTACTACTACTACTACTATAGATCTAGATTCCTATTACCACTGCCACTATAGATCTAGATTCCTATTACCACTGCTACTATAGATCTAGATTCCTATTACCACTACTACTGTAAAACTAGACTCCTCCTCCTCCTCCTCCTCCTACTACCACTACTACTACTACTATAGATCTAGATTCCTATTACCACTGCTACGATAGATCTAGATTCCTATTACCACTACTACTGTAAAACTAGACTCCTCCTCCTCCTCCTCCTCCTCCTACTACCACTACTACTACTACTATAGATCTAGATTCCTATTACCACTGCTACTGTAAAACTAGACTCCTCCTCCTACTACTACTACTACTACTACTATAGATCTAGATTCCTATTACCACTACTACTGTAAAACTAGACTCCTCCTCCTCCTCCTCCTCCTCCTCCTCCTCCTACTACTACTACTACTACTACTATAGATCTAGATTCCTATTACCACTGCTACGATAGATCTAGATTCCTATTACCACTACTACTGTAAAACTAGACTCCTCCTCCTCCTCCTCCTCCTCCTACTACCACTACTACTACTACTATAGATCTAGATTCCTATTACCACTACTACTGTAAAACTAGACTCCTCCTCCTACTACTACTACTACTACTACTATAGATCTAGATTCCTATTACCACTACTACTGTAAAACTAGACTCCTCCTCCTCCTCCTCCTCCTACTACTACTACTACCACTACTATAGATCTAGATTCCTATTACCACTGCTACTATAGATCTAGATTCCTATTACCACTACTGTAAAACTAGACTCCTCCTCCTCCTCCTACTACTACTACTACTACTACTATAGATCTAGATTCCTATTACCACTGCTACTATAGATCTAGATTCCTATTACCACTACTACTGTAAAACTAGACTCCTCCTCCTCCTCCTCCTACTACTACTACTACTACTATAGATCTAGATTCCTATTACCACTACTACTGTAAAACTAGACTCCTCCTCCTTTTCCTCCTCCTCCTCCTCCTACTACTACTACTACTACTACTATAGATCTAGATTCCTATTACCACTACTACTGTAAAACTAGACTCCTCCTCCTTCTCCTCCTCCTCCTCCTCCTCCTCCTCCTACTACTACTACTACTATAGATCTAGATTCCTATTACCACTAATACTGTAAAACTAGACTCCTCCTCCTCCTCCTCCTCCTACTACTACTACTACTATAGATCTAGATTCCTATTACCACTGCTACGATAGATCTAGATTCCTATTACCACTACTACTGTAAAACTAGACTCCTCCTCCTCCTCCTCCTCCTCCTACTACTACTACTATAGATCTAGATTCCTATTACCACTGCTACTATAGATCTAGATTCCTATTACCACTACTACTGTAAAACTAGATTCCTCCTCCTACTACTACTACTACTACTACTATAGATCTAGATTCCTATTACCACTACTACTGTAAAACTAGACTCCTCCTCCTCCTACTATAGATCTAGATTCCTATTACCACTACTACTGTAAAACTAGACTCCTCCTCCTCCTCCTCCTCCTCCTACTATAGATCTAGATTCCTATTACCACTACTACTGTAAAACTAGATTCCTCCTCCTACTACTACTACTACTACTACTATAGATCTAGATTCCTATTACCACTGGTACGATAGATCTGTATTCCTATTACCACTAATACTGTAAAACTAAACTCCTCCTCCTCCTCCTCCTCCTCCTACTACTACTACTACTACTACTACTATAGATCTAGATTCCTATTACCACTACTACTGTAAAACTAGACTCCTCCTCCTCCTCCTCCTCCTCCTACTACTACTACTACTACTACTACTATAGATCTAGATTCCTATTATAACTGCTACTATAGATCTAGATTCCTATTACCACTACTACTGTAAAACTAGACTCCTCCTCCTCCTCCTCCTCCTACTACTACTACTACTACTACTATATCTAGATTCCTATTACCACTGCTACGATAGATCTAGATTCCTATTACCACTACTACTGTAAAACTAGACTCCTCCTCCTCCTCCTCCTCCTCCTCCTACTACTACTACTACTACTATATCTAGATTCCTATTACCACTGCTACGATAGATCTAGATTCCTATTACCACTACTACTGTAAAACTAGACTCCTCCTCCTCCTCCTCCTCCTCCTACTATAGATCTAGATTCCTATTACCACTACTACTGTAAAACTAGACTCCTCCTCCTCCTCCTCCTACTACTACTACAACTACTATAGATCTAGATTCCTATTACCACTGCTACTATAGATCTAGATTCCTATTACCACTACTACTGTAAAACTAGACTCCTCCTCCTCCTCCTACTACTTTAGATCTAGATTCCTATTACCACTACTACTGTAAAACTAGACTCCTCCTCCTCCTCCTCCTACTACTACTACTACTACTACTACTATAGATCTAGATTCCTATTACCACTGCTACTATAGATCTAGATTCCTATTACCACTACTACTGTAAAACTAGACTCCTCCTCCTCCTCCTCCTCCTCCTACTATAGATCTAGATTCCTATTACCACTACTACTGTAAAACTAGACTCCTCCTCCTCCTCCTCCTACTACTACTACTACTACTATAGATCTAGATTCCTATTACCACTGCTACTATAGATCTAGATTCCTATTACCACTACTACTGTAAAACTAGACTCCTCCTCCTCCTCCTCCTACTACTACTACTACTACTACTACTACTACTACTATAGATCTAGATTCCTATTACCACTGCTACGATAGATCTAGATTCCTATTACCACTACTACTGTAAAACTAGACTCCTCCTTCTCCTCCTCCTCCTCCTCCTCCTCCTACTACTACTACTATAGATCTAGATTCCTATTATAACTGCTACTATAGATCTAGATTCCTATTACCACTACTACTGTAAAACTAGACTCCTCCTCCTCCTCCTCCTACTACTACTACTACTACTACTACTACTATAGATCTAGATTCCTATTACCACTACTACTGTAAAATTAGACTCCTCCTCCTCCTCCTCCTCCTCCTACTACTACTACTACTACTATAGATCTAGATTCCTATTACTACTACTACTGTAAAACTAGACTCCTCCTCCTCCTCCTCCTACTACTACTACTACTACTATAGATCTAGATTCCTATTACCACTGCTACTATAGATCTAGATTCCTATTACCACTACTACTGTAAAACTAGACTCCTCCTCCTCCTCCTCCTCCTCCTACTACTACTACTACTACTATAGATCTAGATTCCTATTACCACTGCTACGATAGATCTAGATTCCTATTACCACTACTACTGTAAAACTAGACTCCTCCTCCTCCTCCTCCTCCTACTATAGATCTAGATTCCTATTACCACTACTACTGTAAAACTAGACTCCTCCTCCTCCTCCTCCTACTACTACTACAACTACTATAGATCTAGATTCCTATTACCACTACTACTGTAAAACTAGACTCCTCCTCCTCCTCCTCCTCCTCCTACTACTACTACTACTATAGATCTAGATTCTTATTACCACTACTACTGTAAAACTAGACTCCTCCTTCTTCTCCTCCTACTACTACTACAACTACTATAGATCTAGATTCCTATTACCACTACTACTGTAAAACTAGACTCCTCCTCCTCCTCCTCCTACTACTACTACAACTACTATAGATCTAGATTCCTATTACCACTACTACTGTAAAACTAGACTCCTCCTCCTCCTCCTCCTACTACTACTACAACTACTATAGATCTAGATTCCTATTACCACTACTACTGTAAAACTAGACTCCTCCTCCTCCTCCTCCTCCTCCTACTACTACTACTACTATAGATCTAGATTCCTATTGCCACTACTACTGTAAAACTAGACTCCTCCTCCTCCTCCTACTATAGATCTAGATTCCTATTACCACTACTACTGTAAAACTAGACTCCTCCTCCTCCTCCTCCTCCTCCTCCTACTACTACTACTACTACTACTACTACTACTACTATAGATCTAGATTCCTATTACCCCTACTACTGTAAAACTAGACTCCTCCTCCTCCTCCTCCTCCTATAGATCTAGATTCCTATTACCACTACTACTGTAAAACTAGACTCCTCCTCCCCCTCCTCCTCCTCCTACTACTACTACTACTACTACTACTACTATAGATCTAGATTCCTATTACCACTACTACTGTAAAACTAGACTCCTCCTCCTCCTCCTCCTCCTCCTCCTCCTCCTCCTCCTCCTCCTACTACTACTACTACTACTACTATAGATCTAGATTCCTATTACCACTACTACTGTAAAACTAGACTCCTCCTCCTTCTCCTCCTACTACTACTACTATAGATCTAGATTCCTATTACCACTACTACTGTAAAACTAGACTCCTCCTCCTCCTCCTACTATAGATCTAGATTCCTATTACCACTACTACTGTAAAACTAGACTCCTCCTCCTCCTCCTACTCCTCCTCCTCCTCCTCCTACTACTACTACTACTACTACTACTATAGATCTAGATTCCTATTACCACTACTACTGTAAAAACTAGACTCCTCCTCCTCCTCCTCCTCCTCCTACTACTACTACTACTACTATAGATCTAGATTCCTATTACCACTACTACTGTAAAACTAGACTCCTCCTCCCCCTCCTCCTCCTATAGATCTAGATTCCTATTACCACTACTACTGTAAAACTAGACTCCTCCTCCTCCTACTACTACTACTACTACTACTACTACTATAGATCTAGATTCCTATTACCACTACTACTGTAAAACTAGACTCCTCCTCCCCCTCCTCCTCCTCCTACTACTACTACTACTACTACTACTACTATAGATCTAGATTCCTATTACCACTACTACTGTAAAACTAGACTCCTCCTCCTCCTCCTCCTCCTCCTACTACTACTACTACTACTACTACTACTACTACTACTACTATAGATCTAGATTCCTATTACCACTACTACTGTAAAACTAGACTCCTCCTCCTCCTCTTCCTCCTCCTCCTACTACTACTACTACTACTATTACTACTACTATAGATCTAGATTCCTATTACCACTACTACTGTAAAACTAGACTCCTCCTCCTCCTCCTCCTACTACTACTACTACTACTACTACTACTATAGATCTAGATTCCTATTACCACTACTACTGTAAAACTAGACTCCTCCTCTTCCTCCTCCTCCTCCTCCTACTACTACCACTACTACTACTACTACTACTACTACTATAGATCTAGATTCCTATTACCACTACTACTGTAAAACTAGACTCCTCCTCCTCCTCCTCCTACTACTACTACTATAGATCTAGATTCCTATTACTACTACTACTGTAAAACTAGACTCCTCCTCCTCCTCCTCCTCCTCCTACTACTACTACTACTACTACTATAGATCTAGATTCCTATCACCACTACTACTGTAAAACTAGACTCCTCCTCCTACTACCACTACTACTACTACTATAGATCTAGATTCCTATTACCACTGCTACGATAGATCTAGATTCCTATTACCACTACTACTGTAAAACTAGACTCCTCCTCCTCCTCCTTCTCCTCCTCCTACTACTACTACTATAGATCTAGATTCCTATTACCACTACTACTGTAAAACTAGACTCCTCCTCCTCCTCCTCCTCCTACTACTACTACTACTACTACTACTACTACTACTACTATAGATCTAGATTCCTATTACCACTGCTACGATAGATCTGGATTCCTATTACCACTACTACTGTAAAACTAGATTCCTCCTCCTCCTCCTCCTCCTCCTACTACTACTACTACTACTATAGATCTAGATTCCTATTATCACTGCTATGATAGATCTAGATTCCTATTACCACTACTACTGTAAAACTAGACCTCCTCCTCCTCCTCCTCCTCCTCCTACTACTACTACTACTACTACTACTACTACTACTACTACTATAGATCTAGATTCCTATTACCACTGCTACGATAGATCTGGATTCCTATTACCACTACTACTGTAAAACTAGACTCCTCCTCCTACTACTACTACTACTACTACTATTACTACTACTACTACTACTATAGATCTAGATTCCTATTACCACTGCTACGATAGATCTGGATTCCTATTACCCACTACTACTGTAAAACTAGACTCCTCCTCCTCCTCCTTCTCCTCCTCCTACTACTACTACTATAGATCTAGATTCCTATTACCACTACTACTGTAAAACTAGACTCCTCCTCCTCCTCCTCCTCCTACTACTACTACTACTACTACTACTACTACCACTACTACTACTATAGATCTAGATTCCTATTACCACTGCTACGATAGATCTGGATTCCTATTACCACTACTACTGTAAAAACTAGATTCCTCCTCCTCCTCCTCCTCCTCCTCCTACTACTACTACTACTATAGATCTAGATTCCTATTATCACTGCTATGATAGATCTAGATTCCTATTACCACTACTACTGTAAAACTAGACTCCTCCTCCTCCTCCTCCTCCTCCTACTACTACTACTACTACTACTACTACTACTACTACTACTACTATAGATCTAGATTCCTATTACCACTGCTACGATAGATCTGGATTCCTATTACCACTACTATTGTAAAACTAGACTCCTCCTCCTCCTCCTCCTCCTCCTCCTACTACTACTACTACTACTACTACTATAGATCTACTATGAGATTCAGGGCCTCTGTCACACGGTTTTTTTCGCAATAACTTTTTTTCTATGAATTTCATAAATATAACGCTTCTTCAGAATGCACATTATATCTACACATAAATTTTGACTATATTCTGCATTACGTAGGTTGAATAAATTTGGTACTTTATTAAGTAAAAGTGACGATTTTTGAAGACGGGCCAACTTACTCAGAGAAAAGGTTTCGAACGCACTCGTTACGTAACTTATGACGTCATTTCTTCCCTCTTTCTCGATCGATGATTGGCTATACGTAACGAAGGCTATACCTCTGCCAACAATGACACAAAAGTTTAAATAAAAGCAAAGCAGTACACCTTTATGAACTCTGAAACCTCTCCATTGATAATTGTCATAACGAACAAACCAACAAAATATGTTAATAAATACAAAAATACTTCGATTATTAGTCTAACTCACAAAATAAGTTTCCTAAGAAATTACAGTCTACTTTATAGGTCACAATCAGATTGACAAGGTGTAGGGAATAGTTGGTAATTTTCAAAAACGTAGTGAACAAGCTTGATTTGATAACTGCTATATCCAATGTCAAGCAATTTTTATTTATTGTCTATCTACCTACCTATTTACTGTAAAAAAAAAAGAAAAAAAAATAGCCGGTACCGTATTTTGGCTTTAAACCTTCACCAATAATTATCGTCAGAATGATGACTTCATGAGGCTCCACCCACTTTGGCCTGGTTATAATTCAGGATAACACTGAAGGCTATCATGGGCATTGTTGGATCAGAAAATTTAAATTCTGGCTATAAAAAACTCATTTCTCGAGTAGTTTTAAGAAGTGCTAAATGATCCTCAAGGATCCCAGCAGTTGGCCTAAACGTTTACTACTACTGCTACAGTAGTATTACTACGCTAGCACAGATACCCCACCCACATTTATGTATCGTTCCGCCATTCATAAAGTCTTTGTAATGTTTTTTCACTGTGCAATAAGCCATGGTCTCCTCAGAAATTAAGTTTAACATTAGATGATAGGTTATTTCATTAAGCTAACAAATTATGGCAACTGGGTATGTTATTGCCGATGTTGAAGCTAAAGATAAAGTATGGTATCATTCCTTCATTGCATTATCATCTTTACCACTATTCGTTTTGCTACATGTAGTAATTATTTTAAAGGATAAATGAATTATGTTCACTTTACTTCTATAAATTCCCATTAGATGTACAAATAAAACTCCTAAAAATATTCCTGATTTATTTACAAAATGCAGTCATGCCCTAAACATAGCCAACACGGTCGTACGGACTAAGAAGAAGAAAAAAAAAAAATATGTATCGGATGATCCGTTGGTCTGATGGAGAGTTTAGCACAAAAATCTTATTTTAACAGAAATAGTTATATAAAGACTGTTTACATACAATCTCTCTCTCTCTCTCTCTCTCTCTCTCTCTCTCTCTCTCTCTCTCTCTCTCTCTCTCTCTCTCTCTCTCTTTTGGTGGCATAGTGAATAGTTAATGGAAATGTTCAAAAGCCTGAATGACATTACAAGTATTATAATCATGTTACTCTAAATACAAATCAGACCATAAACATTGGATTTAAACTAGAAACTGAATAATTACCTATTCAGGCGATAGTAAATGTGGCCACGGGCTTTCTCTTGACTGTATAAAGTTGCAAGTCGTAAGACAAATGCAGTTTTGCAACAACGGGGGCAATTCCAAATCCTGTTAGCCATTCTTGACTGTTTTGGGTTTCAGAGTCGATGGAACAAGGTGAATGGGTGTCTGGTGGATGGGCGGGGCAAAATTTTTTCAAAAGGTGTTTACATTGCTTACGTAATGAATGTTTTCGACTCTTGGCTCGTTATCACTGGCTATGGCGTCGACTAGATCATTTTTACTCTATAAAAATTAAAACTATTGGGTTTAGGTTATTGATAATGCTGACAAAATTTGTGTGTGGTTGTAAAATATACATATGTCAACTTTCAGCTACATCCGATGCTTTGATAAGGAGCAAAGTCCAAAAAACCGTGTTACAGAGCCCCCTGAATCTCATAGTAGATTCCTATTACCACTGCTACGATAGATCTGGATTCCTATTACCACTACTACTGTAAAACTAGACTCCTCCTCCTCCTCCTCCTCCTCCTCCTACTACTACTACTACTACTATAGATCTAGATTCCTATTACCCTGCTACGATAGATCTAGATTCCTATTACCACTACTACTGTAAAACTAGACTCCTCCTCCTCCTCCTCCTCCTACTACTACTACTACTACTATAGATCTAGATTCCTATTACCACTGCTACGATAGATCTAGATTCCTATTACCACTACTACTGTAAAACTAGACTCCTCCTCCTCCATTCCTCCTCCTACTACTACTACTACTACTATAGATCTAGATTCCTATTACCACTGCTACGATAGATCTAGATTCCTATTACCACTACTACTGTAAAACTAGACTCCTCCTCCTCCATTCCTCCTCCTACTACTACTACTACTACTATAGATCTAGATTCCTATTACCACTACTACTCTAAAACTAGACTCCTCCTCCTCCTCCTCCTCCTCCTACTACTACTACTACTACTATAGATCTAGATTCCTATTACCACTACTACTCTAAAACTAGACTCCTCCTCCTCCTCCTCCTCCTACTACTACTACTACTACTATAGATCTGGATTCCTATTACCACTGCTACGATAGATCTAGATTCCTATTACCACTACTACTCTAAAACTAGACTCCTCCTCCTCCTCCTCCTACTACTACTACTACTACTATAGATCTAGATTCCTATTACCACTACTACTGTAAAACTAGACTCCTCCTCCTCCTCCTCCTCTTCCTCTCCTCCTCTACTACTACTACTACTATAGATCTAGATTCCTATTACCACTACTACTGTAAAACTAGACTCCTCCTCCTCCTCCTCCTCTTCCTCCTCCTACTACTACTACTACTATAGATCTAGATTCCTATTACCACTACTACTGTAAAACTAGACTCCTCCTCCTCCTCCTCCTCCTCCTACTACTACTACTACTATAGATCTAGATTCCTATTACCACTGCTACTGTAAAACTAGACTCCTCATCCTCCTCCTCCTCCTCCTCCTACTACTACTACTACTAGATCTAGATTCCTATTACCACTGCTACTGTAAAACTAGACTCCTCCTCCTCCTCCTCCTCCTCCTACTACTATAGATCTAGATTCCTATTACCACTACTACTGTAAAACTAGACTCCTCCTCCTCCTCCTCCTCCTCCTACTACTATTATAGATCTAGATTCCTATTACCACTACTACTGTAAAACTAGACTCCTCCTCCTCCTCCTCCTCCTCCTACTACTATTATAGATCTAGATTCCTATTACCACTACTACTGTAAAACTAGACTCCTCCTCCTCCTCCTCCTCCTCCTACTACTACTATAGATCTAGATTCCTATTACCACTACTACTGTAAAACTAGACTCCTCCTCCTCCTCCTCCTCCTCCTACTACTACTATAGATCTAGATTCCTATTACCACTACTACTGTAAAACTAGACTCCTCCTCCTCCTCCTCCTCCTCCTACTACTACTATAGATCTAGATTCCTATTACCACTACTACTGTAAAACTAGACTTCTCCTCCTCCTCCTCCTCCTCCTACTACTACTATAGATCTAGATTCCTATTACCACTACTACTGTAAAACTAGACTCTCCTCCTCCTCCTCCTCCTCCTACTACTACTATAGATCTAGATTCCTATTACCACTACTACTGTAAAACTAGACTCCTCCTCCTCCTCCTCCTCCTACTACTACTATAGATCTAGATTCCTATTACCACTACTACTGTAAAACTAGACTTCTCCTCCTCCTCCTCCTCCTCCTACTACTACTATAGATCTAGATTCCTATTACCACTACTACTGTAAAACTAGACTCTCCTCCTCCTCCTCCTCCTCCTACTACTACTATAGATCTAGATTCCTATTACCACTACTACTGTAAAACTAGACTCCTCCTCCTCCTCCTCCTACTACTACTACTACTACTATAGATCTAGATTCCTATTACCACTACTACTGTAAAACTAGACTCCTCCTCCTCCTCCTCCTACTACTACTACTACTACTATAGATCTAGATTCCTATTACCACTACTACTGTAAAACTAGACTCCTCCTCCTTCTCCTCCTCCTCCTCCTCTACTACTACTACTACTACTACTATAGATCTAGATTCCTATTACCACTACTACTGTAAAACTAGACTCCTCCTCCTCCTCTCCTCCTCCTCCTACTACTACTACTACTACTACTATAGATCTAGATTCCTATTACCACTACTACTGTAAAACTAGACTCCTCCTCCTCCTCTCCTCCTCCTCCTACTACTACTACTACTACTACTATAGATCTAGATTCCTATTACCACTACTACTGTAAAACTAGACTCCTCCTCCTTCTCCTCCTCCTCCTACTACTACTACTACTACTACTATAGATCTAGATTCCTATTACCACTACTACTGTAAAACTAGACTCCTCCTCCTCCTCCTCCTCCTCCTACTACTACTACTACTACTACTATAGATCTAGATTCCTATTACCACTACTACTGTAAAACTAGACTCCTCCTCCTCCTCCTCCTCCTCTACTACTACTACTACTATAGATCTAGATTCCTATTACCACTACTACTGTAAAACTAGACTCCTCCTCCTCCTCCTCCTCCTCTACTACTACTACTATAGATCTAGATTCCTATTACCACTACTACTGTAAAACTAGACTCCTCCTCCTCCTCCTCCTACTACTACTACTATAGATCTAGATTCCTATTACCACTACTACTGTAAAACTAGACTCCTCCTCCTCCTCCTCCTCCTCCTCCTACTACTACTACTATAGATCTAGATTCCTATTACCACTACTACTGTAAAACTAGACTCCTCCTCCTCCTCCTCCTCCTCCTCCTACTACTACTACTACTACTACTATAGATCTAGATTCCTATTACCACTACTACTGTAAAACTAGACTCCTCCTCCTCCTCCTCCTCCTCCTCCTCCTCCTCCTACTACTACTACTACTACTACTACTATAGATCTAGATTCCTATTACCACTACTACTGTAAAACTAGACTCCTCCTCCTCCTCCTCCTCCTACTACTACTACTATAGATCTAGATTCCTATTACCACTACTACTGTAAAACTAGACTCCTCCTCCTCCTCCTCCTCCTACTATAGATCTAGATTCCTATTACCACTACTACTGTAAAACTAGACTCCTCC